>NC_056728.1:1489875840-1489888340 GCF_019279795.1 Protopterus annectens | reverse complement strand
TGTGACTATAATTGTGATTCTCAGAACAGCAGAATTTTAAGTTTGAATGTGTATTATCGATACTGGTAGCTATATCTTTTGTAGTTTCCCCTTCATCTGAGGTATGACTCATATGAGTATTTCAGACTTAATATATTTAACAAAAAGAGCTGGTGGAGGAGTGCAGACTTTCCAATCTACAGCAAAGAGTGTAGGAGGATGTAAAAACTTGCAAAACCTAACTGAATTTTGTACTTTTAGCAGAGAACAACTTAATGAATGAAAAAGTGCCAAGTAATTAGTAGTAAACCAATGGGGATATTTATTTTACACCTACCAAACACTTTTATATGGTTCATCACAGCACACTCTTAAACATTCTCTCATACTATAATCATTCAGTGTGATGTGTTGATTGTCATTTTCATAGAAAAACTTGCCAATCAGCTGGGTGAAACAATACAATTTTACTCCCATTTTGTTGTGACAAAAGGTGTTTCCTAAGGCTCAGATTTGGGACTGGTCTTGCTCAAAATCTCCATAAATAACATACGTGACAGAAAGGTTTTGTGGAGCTCCCAAAGTAGTACAACAGATAGACAATGCAGCTCTACATCTTGCTGATAATACTTCTTTTCTAGTAAAAAGTAAGCTTCTGTGTAACTTTATCTTATTACAGTTATAGCTTCCCTGGCCCGTATCTCAGCAAAGAAATATGCTAACAAATGTTATGTTCCAGATAAGCTGTTATCAAATTCAGTTTCATTTGACACCCTTAATGTCTCATTTTTCAATGGCTCAAGAAGTCTGGTCATTAAGTCCACTAATTTCTGAGAGTTGTTACTGGTAACCAACAAAATTTGACCTCAGTGAATATTTCCTTAAACAAAACTAGCCAAAAAACTCCCGTGCACTAAATTATACTCACTACTGCTCCACAAACCTGAAATAGGATATAAAGTAATTTCTAGTTTTGCTACCGTCACAATAGACAAATATAATGTTCTAGCTCATATTGTAATTCATTATGTAGCCCGAATTGGATTACATTAAATGATTCCCTTCCTGTTTATAGCTAAATATTTCCATTGACTAATGTAGTTTGTTTAAATATAGTTAAAATATCCCATTATAGGATTGACTTGTTGATTAAGGACATGGAAGATCAGGGCCAACTAGATAACAATATGATATATATCTGTTACATGCATGCAGAGTTATGGCATATCGTTGTACATATCTCCCAATATATTGTGTCCCAAATCATTCATCCCACACGAACCACCACCTTGTTATAGTATTATTTCTTAGGTAAATGTTTTCTAAAGACTCTTGAGTGGATTCAAATGACTTAAGATATCAGAGATCCTGACACCTGAAAAACAACTCACTATCAGCCTTGTGAGTGGAGATTCATTGTGCTTGACTATAGTGTCACTGATCACTAAAACATTTTTATTTGTAGAACAGTGTGGTGTACTATTTTTCAGAGGATTTAACTCTTTGTAAGTCATTATTTCAAGTGTGTCCAAATGTGACGTGGTGTTGGAGTTTCACTGAGACCTAATCTCTGTTGGCCTTTGAGGCTTTGCCAAACATTTTTTTTGCAACCTCAGCATAAACATATTTCTGAGGATTGGTGTGGAGTCCGGTGGAAGTATGCATTGCCTCCTTAATTTTTAAATGTTTGCATCTTATGCAAAATGAATTATTAGATTTAATTAAGAGAGCATTATTTGTGAGTATAAGGCAGTCACTTCACTGTCTGAGGATACCGAGTGCTACATTTCTGGCAACAGAAAGGAAACAAGCCGACAATCCTTCCAGCTTAGTCTAGAGAGTCTGAGAATTAATTATAATTATGCAGAATGCTTATTATATAAAAATACATGAGGTAGTTAGTGGGCTATATTGTGGAGCAGAATAACTGTGTGACTTTTCTTTTGTAGGGGCACACTAGCTAACGCAGAGTACCTATATAGACATAAATGAAATGATTAAGATTAAGTTAGTATTTGTGACAGTCGCAGTGCAGAATAGCTGCGGGAAAACTGTAAAGCATGGAGAATGTAGAGCATCTGCTTGCTGCTTAGGCTTGTGTAGACCAGCTGCAGCTGCTACAGATTGCCTAGATGACATGTGGTGTATAGTGCTGCTCATTGCCCAACTGTTGGCTGCACCGGTGAGTATCCTCAGTCACATACAAGTAAGAGAAGCAGGAGGAGTGAAAACTCACATGGATCAAAATACTTGTGTATATGCAATGCACACTGGATGACTGCATTGAATCAACATGTTGAAGTAAAAGCTAACTAACATGCATCTCAAAAATAGAACCCCTAAATATTCAGCTTAATTCACTTATTTTCTTGACAGTTGCAGTGCTGTCTAGTACAAGTAAGGTGGGTGAAAAGGATGCAGTAAAAAACTGAAGAGTAATACAAAAATGTCAGAAAATTTAAAAAAAAAGAATCCAAATGATTTGAGAAGGTTGTGATGGGGAACAGGGAATGGATGCACAAGGGAATGCATGTGTGTGGGGGGAAGCAGTGAGTAGAGTGGACTGTCATAAAACTCTATACCTAGGATACCATTTCATCTAATGCTGACCATGCACACTTTCTTCATAAGGTCTACTGTACCTCCTTATTGATTGAACTCTGTGTGTTTCCTGACTTTGGTACTTCACTGAAAGGACAACTGCAATCATAATGTTGCTTTTTTGGCAAATAAGATATTGCTGCTGCTGTCAAGGTCATGCAGTCTTTCAAGTATTTGACAAACTAATGTTATTAATGTCTTTATACTTTTCTTGCAGTATTTCCAGTTATGGTTTAGGCTGCATATATGTAAATATTGATATTGTTGGGCATTTTGGTGTTATTAATGGCAGCAGGCTGACTGGTGGGCTGAATGCATTATTTCTTAGATATGGGCTATATAGTACATATTTAATCAAAATCAGCTGTGAGCCATCGTAATAGCTATGTCTACATACTCTTTACACAAAGCAGATAAATACATCAGTGATGCCATTTTAATCACATGTGATACTGATGGTTTAATTACATTCCTCACTAATAATGCCAACTCACTAATACTGGATTTTGGCTAGTCATTTGTTAACTTCTTAAACATATACACTTTTTGTGCTCTACGTTTACACCTCAGTTATCACCATCATGCCCCATTTGAGTGCCTTTCTAGGCTATTGATTATGATAATCACTCACATCACTTAATTGATGGTTGGGGGATAGATTGGACTACTGCTACTGCAACAGTGTTTGCAAAAACCAGCATCTGGTACCAGCTTTTTCAGTGGTTTAATTAATCTGTAAATTTTCTTTTGCAGTTATTTCACTGCACTAGTGTAATACTGGTGTAACCATATGTTGCTGTTTGTAGTGTGCCCCTTATAATATTTTTGTATATAATCTATTCTTTGTAATTGTTTTTCTTCTCTAGTGACCCAGGCTGCAGGTGAAAAGGGAGTTCAGTCCATTTCACTTACTTGGTTAACAAAGAACAAAACAGCGGAGAATGGAGGCATAACTTAACAATGCTCCATGTGATACTTTCAGATAACAGTTGGGATTCATATAAGTGTATTCTGACAACTGATGCCACATGGCATTTGTAAAGTAACCATAGTGTTCAACCAAGGTCCCTGTGCTCCTGACTGCCACAAATGGCTCCTTAATACAATGTGTTACTTCATACTGCAACATTAGATTTTTTTCCCTTGATAATAATATAAATGCATATCATGTGCTCATAATTACATTTTTTTGCTGAAGTAGTTTCCAGCTACCATGTGCATCTGTATAGGATAATCGAGGTTTCAGAAATTTCAGACTATATAGGTTCATAGCTATTGGCCCAAGAGCTTAGCCCAAATAAAGTACTAGTTGAAGCCCGGATGTGATTTCAACTCATGACCCTGCTTTACAGGATCAGTGTTATGACCCCTGAAAAAAAAAAGCTTTACCTGGATCCAAACCCCACTTTCTGCAGTTTGAAGTCTGTAACTATAAGCACTACACCAAGAAATATAATATAACACTTTGAAGGATAATTCAGCAGCTACTGTCTAGTATCCTTTAGGTTTGTTTTCATATAAAGGCTGCCTCATCCAAGAAATTGTATTGTGTTCATTCATTCACTCATTTTGTGATACTTTGAATATCCTATTCAGGGTCACGTGACAGCTGGATCTTAAGTTACTGTATGCCTATTATACTGTTCACAGTAATCCTGGCATGGTAAATGCAGGGAATTAAACTTAATTTGTTATCATATTCATATGCACTGCTGAATTTGACAGACCTCTCATAGCAAACTCCTGGAAAACTCGAATTCATTTGAGTAAGCTGTTTAGACTGCATGATACATGAAGACACTATTTTGGCCTGAATGGCATACAGCTCAGACTATGCCAAATAATGTCATTTATACACTTGGCAGGGAAGTCTCCAGTGATTATATCATGAACAAAAACATTGTACTTATTTGACTGGCTCCCCAAATGAGTGGGATACTTACTAACAAAAAAGTATGAGTTTTTAGGCTGGAAATATTATGAATGTATGGCATATGTCAATAACTATATTAATAACACAAAGCATAAGGTGATTACAAGGTATTTCATGGTATCAAATGAAAGCTTACACAGTGCTGCAAAAGTTGTCACTGATAGCAGCTATGTGAGTACTACCATTCAACAGATATTTAAACATGTTCAGTAATAAAATGTCCATATTAACGCAATTATCATATTTTTGCACATATTTCTGGCATTGTGCACTTAAACGGATATATATTCAGTATGTCAAATGTCCAGTCACCAGAGAGGTCATGAATGTCTCATCAGATGAGTGGGATATATGGTATCAAAGAAATTGAGTATTTGGGCTGGAAATAATATGAATGTATGGCATATGTCAATAATTATATTAATAATGTGAACAATAAGGTGATTATGTGGTATTTCATGGTATCAAATGGAAGTTTACACAATCTGCAAAAGTAGTTACTGATCTGATAGCAGCTGTCAGCATGCTGGTGATTAACAGATATTTAATCTTCTTCATTAATAAAATATGCATATTACCATAATTGTCATATCTGCATGTATATCTGGAACTGTGCACTTGGATGGATTGAGATTCAGTATTTCACAAGACCAGTTACCAGACAGGTCAGGAGTGGCATTTTACACCAATTAACTACTTGGTAACACAAAAATTATGATTTTTATCCTGGAAATAATATGAATGTATGGCATAGTTTCACAATTAAATTAATAACTTCAACCAGAAGGTGCCCACATGGGACTCCATGGTATCACATTAAAGTATACACCATGTTTAAAAAACTTTCATTGATATGCAGTGTCTAAACAGCACTGTGGCAGATGTTTACATTTATTTTTTCCATTAAATAATCCGATTTTTGTACTATTCATAACTATGCAAAAATCTCAATAATCTAATAATATAGATTGCAGTCAAATGAAGATTACATCTGCTCAAACAAAAATCACACAGACATGTCTGTCTGCTATGCTTACAGAGATTAATACTTGCTAGGATAATTATAAAAAGTAAATGTATATATTATCTAATTACTTGTTCAATATAAAATTGCTAGCAAGTCTGGCTGATATATTAATATCATCATTGTGAAGAAAAGTGTTGGCTGAATAACTTATGCATTTGAATATTTTGTAACTTTTATCATTTTTTTTAAGTATATGCATTTGTTTAGAGGTCGGTTGGACAAGTGCATTCTCAGAATTTTAGCTCGGACAAAGGCTGTCCTGGCAGGAACTCTTCAGGTTTCAGAAGGTGCAAAATTTCACTCAGACTAATAGAGAAAGATTTGACAAATAAATAAACAAACAGGTACATGTAGCGTAAAGCTTAATTTGACATCACTCCATTGTTATGGTCAGCAATGTGTGTTTTTAGTGAAAGCATATTTCCAGTGACAAAAAAGCTCTTTTTTCCAAATATGTAAAAAGGATTTATCTTCTAACATAATGATGAATCAATACAGATATTTTCTAAACATGTATTGCATTGCTCACCATGGAAATGTAGTCACATACTATCACTAATGGAGGTAAAGTATAATGCAGAAAGTCAAGCTGTCACTGTAAGATGCCTTTGAGATCCTGAATCATATTCATAAAAAGCCATATAATAGTTACGTGTTTGAAAAACTTTAATGAAATTATCCTCAGGTACAGTGGTAATAAATGTACATGTTTAGTCTTTAAGTGTAAAAATGCAACTTTGTAGCATCTATCAACAAAAGTTGTGCCCATCACATTTTTTGTAAATGGTACTCCTCTCTAGATAGACTCAGTCCTACATGATGGATTTGTTTATGTGGACAATTGTCTGTTATTTTACCTTCATCTTTCCATCTCAGCCAGGAAATCTATTTTTCTGGCCAAGTTAATTTCCCAGGGATTATATTCAAGATCCAGAGAAGTCATCCTGCCACTGTATTTTCCTTCTCCAGGCAAATTATTGAATGCAATGCTCCCTTTGGCTTGTATTAACCAAAGCATATTGATCAGCTAGAAAGACCCCAAAAATCCCTTACCAAGAAAATTAAAGTCATTAAATCCTGGAACTATTCTGATTGTTAAGCACAACACTCCTTACACTCATCCCCACAGGTTGCTCCAAGGTGGTTATTTTCTCACTTTTGAAGCCATGAAAGACCCAGTCCTATCTGACCTCCTTTCTTTGCCAAACATCAGGTCGGCGACACCAGCACTAAGAACCAAAATGTACATCAACAAATAAACAAGCCTAGGTAGATTGACAGGTTCCTAACTCAACTTTCTCCCAGCATTCTACTCAACTGTCCAGATTTTCCAAGAATGTCCACATTTTTGCTTCATATATTTGGTCTTTTTCTAATAAAATGTTTTTTTTTAGTCAAATCAATGAGGGTTGAAGAAACTAAATAATGAGATACATTTGGGTTTCAGACATCATACCTTTCAAAAATATTCACTAACACGAGTCCTGTTATTCTAGCACATTATTTTAGGCTTTGTCCAGATCTCATGAGCTAAGAGGTTGAGAGGTATGCCCCAGCCAGTGTAATAAGTTTCCATTATACATCAGAGTACTGACTACTTTTAAGGCTAGTTTAGATGACTGGATAGGTAGACACAAATTAATACTAGGAGTGTCATGTACAACCCTTTGTGGTTTTGAAGGTGAGCGCTACTAAACACTTGAAAAGAATACATGAACTTATAAGTATAAAAGTGATTACTTGCCCTATATTGTTAATATATTCTTATATTCATAAGACTGTCATGTGACAATCCTGGAGATGGTGTATATATATAGTTGGGGGGTGGGGATTGGGTTTTACTTACCTTGATGTGTGTTTTGTTTATGTTTATGCAAGTGTTTAGCTATCCTGGGAATTCTGGTATTTCATCTTTCGCTGTTTCCGTCTAGCATAAATGAATGTCGGTTATATGGGTGCCAGGATTTCAAAGTAGATCCATATTTATATATCTATATATATATATCTATATATATATATATATATATATATATATATATATATATATATATATATATTTACATACATACATATATGCATCCATGAGATATAAATGTTGTTAGCTGTAGTGAACAGTGCGTCGTTAGGTACAGAGGCAGCAAACACCAGCTGCACCTGGATTCCTTCTTTAGCTCTTCCCACCTTGTAATCTCTAAGTGATTTCCAGGTCCCAACAATTCTCATCAAATATCTGTATGGCTGAGATACATTCAGAATGTTGAAGGGAAAAAGTTTGACAAACAAAACATTGACCTGCCTTTTTCCTCTCACTATAAAGTCATTAGTATTTTACCCAAGATTGCAGTTGTGTGGCTGTGAGGTTTCTGCCCTTTCCACAATATGTTGAGATCTCAGAGTTGGTATAAATAATTATTGGGGCTTGTGTGGGTGCAGGGGTAGCTGCCTCTGTGCTTATAATGTGTAGTGTTTAGTTTTTTATTCAATGTTTAGTTTTTCATTTTTTTTCCTTTTGACATTCAGAGTGTTTGATGTTCTGAATATATTTCATGCAGTTATATTTTCATAATGCCTCCTCATACTAAGAGCTCTTGCACACTTCCAAAACATATACTAAGTCTCTCTCCAAATGTTTCTTTTTCACAATGCCAACACTTATTATATAAGATCATGTCTTCATATGAAGTCTAACTGGAGTCAAAATAAATTGTATAGTATGCATGGGATGGCTGCACAAATAAGCCCAGTATCTGATTATGGCACAGTTGTTCACAACTATCTTTCATTGTCCTTTAATTAAGTCTATGCCTTCAATATATATTTACCTTTTCTACAGTCTATTTGGTACCACCACAGTTTTCTTAGACATTAACTCCCTCTATATAATCCCACCTATCTTTTTTTATAGTAGTCAGCTTTGTCCATGAGCCTTCAGTTTTCTACAGCCCTCTCTCTATTTTCATAGTATTGCTATAAGTTGCTGATATATATGCCAGTGACTATCCAAAATATTATATAAGTCAAATAACTCTTCATATTGTGTAAATATTTACCAATTTCTCTCCTAATCTTCTCAGTTTGAGTGAAGTAGCCCCACTCAGTTATGTTGGCCATCCACCATGTAAGACTCTTTGTGTTGGGTATTATGCTGTGAACATGTTTATTGACTGAACTACAAGTAGATTCCTTGTTTCTCCATTATGTATCTCCCATGTGAGATATATTTCACTTCCATAGTGCAGTCCTTTTCATCCATATCTCCTTTTTCTCTCTAGTTATGTCTCTGAAACATTTGCATTCTAAAACTGCATCTTCATTCAGCCCGATCCAATGAGGAATGCTAGTAGCAGTGAAGGATAATGAATCACAACCATAACCAGCTTCCTCGTTCAGAGCTGTTTTTTTTTAACTTGGCTGCCTAATTGCCCAGTTTTTAGTTTTAATAAACTGTTTATATGCATTCTCAAAATATGTCTTTACTTATTAAGGGGAAATGTAGTAATATATGCACCATTTCAGGCTTGATCATATATATATATATATATATATATATATATATATATATATATATATATATATATTTTTTTTTTTTTTTTTTTCTCCTGCCTGCTGTAGTATTTAGTATATACCCTCCTCTTCCTAATATTTCTTTGATCTCTTCTTTCAGCATGTCTACATTTTTATCAGATTTTCTCTCTAGTGTAGGTCCAAATGCAATCATAAGTAATTGGGAAAGTCTACCTCTCTAATTCTTTGATAGGACCTCACACTTTTCTGTTCCTGCTTTGACTAATACAGTTTTATTATTAAGACTCAGTCCTGAAACTTCTGTAAATTCCTGAAATATCTGTGGAACCCTTCAAATCAATGTATTCCCATGTTCTGTTAAACGGTGCAATCATCCATGTATAATCTATACCATGCCATCGTGCTTCCTTCCCAAGTTAGGTTTATCTAGTGCTTGTCTGTCTTGGAGTGCCACCTCTTCAATTATAAAGAAAAATATCACAAGCAACAGTGGGCACCCTTTTTGCACTGCCTGTCCTTATTTCCATCATTCTGGATGTTCCTCCATTAATCAGGGCATTGAATATTAACTTCTTATATACATGTCATATTCAAGATATGAAATGATGACCAGATTAACCTTAGCTCGAAGTCTCAAATAGAAAAGGGTGTACAGTCATGTCAAGTGCCTACTGCATATCCAAAAGTACTATATCTGCATTTTTGTGCATGTTCTTCATTGGCTTGTGAAAAACAGCTAAGGACCATTAATTAACTGACAAATGGCTTCCTTTTATAAGTCCACAGTGAATTATTTTGGCACTAATCTATCTAATCTAAATGCTGATATGTAACAAAACTTTTAACAGCATTGTTCCAAAATCTTCCCTTTTGTTTTGTTCCATTTATCCTTTCAATTTACCATAATATGGTCATGTTGCATTGTAGGTGGTAAGTAAACATAGTGACTTACCAAGTTAAACAATTTATTTATTTTTATTTTATTTTATTTTACATTTGTTAACCGGGCTAGTCTGGCTGGATACATGTCCATTTTCAGCAGAGGCCCGAGGAAAAGCTCCACTAAAATACTATAATTTTACAGTTTAAAAAGATACAGTTAGTAAAAATATTAAATGAAAATAGCAATAATCGATCAAACAGTAACACAAGCAAAGTCCTAACAAAAAGAAAAGTAAGGTAAAATAGATTGTACAGTATTGCTAGGCTTGAGTGGACTAATAGAAGTATGTATTCTACAGAGGGTGAGGAGGAAAGCTCATTTATCATACAAGAGAGTTTACAATTCCACTACAGATTGTATTAGAACTGTACACCCATCTAGTCCTGGGGCTTTATTCACTTCTGTTGATAAGATAGCACCAGCTTTCTCTGTATAACAAAAATTTTTCCATCGACATTTAACAGGTCACACTGGAATATACCAAATCAACCTAGTTGTGAAGACTCCTGGATGCATTACTGGAGTACAATTCAGAATAATATTTGAGAAATAGTACCCTTATTGTGTTTGAGTCCAGATATTCATTCCAATGTCCATCTGTTATTTCTACTATGTATTGAGCTCTCCACTTGTCTTTATAATTTTAAACAATCAACAATAGGAGTTTGTTCCCATTAGCAATAAAGTGTGTGGTTTTCCTTTGTGATTTATGTCATAGCTTATTAACGTTTTCCTCTTTAGTACTTTTTTATCCTTTCTGTTGGCGTCTCTAAGTGGGTCTCCTCCTGTACCCACCCTCTTCTACCATTAATTGTGATCTCATTCTGCTTAATACTGTCTCACTGAATGGGCTCTTACTCCTGTATGAATGGATTGTTTTCCTTAAGCACGTTTGTCATGATATTGATATTCTGTAAGAGAAATGTTCAGTCTGTAGAATTCCATTTATATTGCCTTCGTCTTCACTGCTTTTGCTTATGCTTCCTATACATACAGACAGACAGACATATATGTTCCGAGATACGCCTGTCACAAACTACAAATTCCCTTATGTTTTTAAGACTGTATTGGAGCGCAAGAGAAAGTCTAGCCTTCTTCCCTGACTTTAAATTTCTTTTAATAATGTATTCCTCTTGATCCTGTTTAATAACCCTCAATATATCTTCCAACCCTTCCTTTTCAAATTTATCTCATAAGTATCATCTGACATTTGAGTGACATTCCCTATTTCTGTATAACCTATCAAGTGTGAGATTTAGAACCACATTAAAGTCAATTCTTACTCTTTGCATATATTCTAGGATTATTGCCTATTTCTCATTTCTGTAAGAATTCTCTAAAAAATCTGTATCATCCTTATTACACGTAGACACATCTGTCTAGCTATATTATTTTAATTTTCAGTAAAGTCTCTTGTCTGCCTGTGTCCTGTTTTGATTTTTTATATATTCTTGTATATTTCAAAGAAGATGACCATCCCCCAATATTTAATGATACTAGTCTGTATAAGTTTTGAGATTCTGTCTCTGTACAAGCCTCATGATCATTCTGACTTCCCGCCCTCCCCACTTTTGTGCTGTGTATGTTGACCTTTGCATTTTTTGACCTATTCCCACCAAAATTCCACAATTGTTTTTCGAAGCTACCTTCATCAATCTGGAACATCTGTTCTTTTCACATAAACATCTCTGTAGAGCAAAACCATCAGTGGCTACTTCATCTAGAAACTGCATATCCTTCTTCCATTGACACTTTATCTTCTCCCGCCTTCCATTGTTATGTTCTAAACATGTAACTTGCAGCAATCACTACAAACATTACTCTATATGAGAAATAATGGTACTTTTCCATTATCAGGGCAACAGTTCTTTCGCATTCCGAAACACTTCACGGAACGTGTTGCAGAGTTTTTGATGTGTACTAAATGGATAACATTAGGGTGCATACTTTCATTTAAAAGTGGCAATGGAATAATAAGTCTGTTGTAATGTTACTTGCATTACCTAATATTGCATATTATCATAACCTATTGCTTCCTCAACATAATGAGAGTTATTAACTTTTACAACAGTCACGCAAAAGATGTTTGTGTAATGCAAGTAAGCCATCCATATTTATGGCTGGCTTTAAAAGCAAAATAAATAATCAAATGCAGTTGCCACCTTTTTGAATGCACAAACTGGGACATTTTGGTAGAAATGTGAGGTTTTGCAACACCAAAATTACTCACACCCAGTGCAAATTACAGAACTTCACCTTTCTTTATCAGAAACTTCTCCAGTTCCGAAATTAAACCTGTAATCTTTTGATCACGCTATTATCTTTCTGTCTGCATAGTCGGTCCACATAATGCATCCCTAAAAGGATTATAGTCAGCAGTTAGAATAGGAGAAAACCTCAAGAAACAAATTAACTTCTTTCTGACAACTGCAGTCAATTCCTTCCATACATATCCCTTTACATACAGATCCTGACATAGCCTTCTTAGAAAA
>NC_056728.1:1489808340-1489873340 GCF_019279795.1 Protopterus annectens | reverse complement strand
GTGAATGCAATAATATGGTACAACCCTCCCAAAGAATGCTTCCCATGTTGCATGATATCTGAGCAAAGAAATGTCCATGCTTTGATCTGCCTTTTAAAATGCCAAAGTCATCATATACTGGATATTATGTACATTGCTTGGTAACTGATGGTTGCACAAATTCATATGGTAGCAATTTATCCATCAGAGATTCAAAATCTTTTCTGTAGTTATGCAGCACTGGTTGGTAATCATCCATTAGTTTAACTCTGCAACCATTCAACTCACCCCTCTGTATGCAGCCAAGGGGTTTCCACATTGTTGTATGAACCAATCCCTCATAGTATAAGATACTTGAGACATGAATACATGGTGAAGTGTGGCAATATTTGCTGTTATCCTGTACATACTATACAGTTTAAAATAATAAAACAAACTATACAGTTGAACTATGGTTGTAAAAAATATGCAAAATCTGAAGGACCTTTCCCATAATATGTAGTGTACTTTATTCCAGATCAAGATTAGTGACACTTTCTGTCAGTGCAATCAATTGCACATTTAAGTGTCATGGCCTGTTTTCTAAATCATCCATTTTTTTCTTCTACATAGTAAACCTGTCTCTCTAAGTCCTGTAGCTGCAGTTTTTTTTTTTTCCTTTTCATAGATATCCTATATAACCTCTTCTATATAAGTAATAATCCAGGATTGGGTGTGAGTATCTCAGGATTTACCCATGGTTGACATGGTTAGATCACGAGGGTAAAGCCAGAGTGGGTCTATATTAGAAGAATGCGACTTGGTCGAACTTAAAAGGCTGAAAACGCAAAATATTGAAGTGGATGTTAAGCGATTTCTTTCCCCTGGGAAAGAATTCACTTGGCCATTTCGGTATTTTGCCATTTTTGGCACTGTAGTGCAGTCTCAGAGTTGGTATATTTAAGTAGGGGGTGGAGGGCAAAGCCCCCCACTTAATATAATGTTTGAAATTGATTTTTTTTTGTTGGAACAGCGATTTTTTTTCCTTGGAAAAAAATTGCTGTTCTGACATTTTGACATTGTAAGCTTTCGCTTACATAGGGTCGATCAATCACTGTTCGCTTTTTTAAGTGTTCGGTAATTTAATATAGACCCACCAGAGTGATTAACCAAAGTCAATCATGGGAAAATCATTATATATCCACACCCAGTCATGGATCATTGCTATTATGCAATGACATTATTTAAGAAAGAAGTTGCTTATCTTTCTAAAATGAGATCTTTGTATAAGTGCACTGAAATATTCCACCTCATTTTTCCTTCTTTACTGACGTACTGAGCATGGGTATGGGAATTCCGTTTATACACTTGCACAATACATCAAAGCAGAGGAGGAGACGTAGCAGAGAAAAGAGAATCTCTGTTGCTGTTTTTTTTTCTGTCAGGATTTTACAAGGGACAGTACAGAAGCAGAAACAGAAGGATGATCAGGTATGGTTCTGTTTCTTTATATTTGAGAATGTACCTGACTTTTCTTCTATTTTGTTCTGGCCCTCAGCATATTCCAATAGAAAGTCCAGGCACTCAATGGTATTTCAGAGGCTATCACTTTTTCTGTTGGTATATGCTTGACTTACAATGAGCATGCTGATTTGGCTGTGCAGTCAGTGTTCTTGCTTTTGAATACAAATGAACCTTGCTTGTATAATTTTATTTTAATCTCTGCTTACATTTTCTTTCATTCTGACTCCATTTAGTTGCAGACTTCTGTGTCCCGGATGAAGACAAGTTTTTCAAATAATATAATTATTAATAGTATAATATAATTATTTTTTAATCCGTTGTAGCTTTGCAGAATATTTGCAGAAATGAGGTGGCATCTGAGAAAACCATCTTTCTTTCAATCTAACAACACAGGAGACTTAAATTAATTATTAAAACTAACAGCTTAATGTCAGTAGGAGACAGAGAATATGGTTGTCATCTTGTGCTGAGTTAGCCCTCACAGTTCCAAATATTTCTGCATATCCAGATCATATCAGTAGGGTTTTGATTTGTGTGAAGGATTATGAGGCAATGAACAATTTTTCCCTTTTACATTGTTCATTGTTTAATAATAATAATAGAAAACTAGGGTGTGATATTGTTAATGAGTGATGTGTTTTACTTTGAATGTCGGAGAAGATGAAGTTTTAAATTTATTACTAGTGTTTCACTTTAAATTTGCTGCTGGGTGAATAAAGCAGAAAAGTTCAGGGAGGTTCTGCTTCAGACATATGCATCTGCTTAAGGTAGCAAATGCAGTTCTCCCAAACTGAAACATCTCAGTTTAGGCAAGGACATAGTCATATAGGATCACAAAATCATAGGAAAATACAAAACAACAGTCACAAGACCAATTACACCTAGTCAATAACTACCCTCATGCTGTGCTACTTTTTTTATGAATGACAAAATGGGTAAGACCTTGAGTAAATGTGTAGGAACCCAAAACAACCATCCAGATTTAATTTGAAAGAAACTAGGACAGCACTTTGTTTAAACTGCCGGGGGTGTGTGTCCCAAAAGAGTGACAGTTGTTGTGTAAAGCATTTCTCTTCAGAGTGTTTTGTGTATGTGCTTTTGTTGATTTTTGTACCTATTTCTGGTATTAATGGTGTTATCTGACTTGAGAAGATACAAATCAAGAATGCTAGGATACACAATGCTTCAGAATGCAAGGCATTATCTCATCCTGCTAGATCCTGTAAGAAATGGGAGTAATGGCATAGCAATTTACTCCATTCCTGATACCTCATGGAATTTAGGAAGCAAAGTTTCTATAAGAATCTCTGGGGCATCTCTATTTACTTGTTATGTCTGCAAAGGTAGAACTTGAAAGGGTCATTGTACTTAAATATTTGTCTAATTAGGGTTGCATACGGAGGGATGATAATTTCTTTTGACATGGATCATATACTTTTGATTGTCAATGAAGAAAGAATTATCAACCCATGTTTTAAGACCCCTGATTACATCAGATAGGTGCTGTTCCTTTGCTGGGCAGGTATGTTCCACTGGGGGTAAACACTCCCATTTTGTAAATATTGTTTATATTTTATCACTTTCCTCTTCTGGAAAGTTACTTTAAAGCTAGGAATTTTGTGTTTTAATGGAGTTTCACAAGACTGCATCATACTTTTAAATGTGAGTGCTCATTTTTCCTGTCAGTTTATAAGTTGTGTTACAAGTAATTGAAAACGATTGTTGATGGAGAAATTGTGTTTATTTAATTTTATTAAGGCTGGCAAAATGTTTTAAAGTGTCTTTCTGTGTTTTTCTGTAAAAAATTACTTTTGAAGACTTGTAGTTTTTCTAGCATTTGCTGCATGTCTTCCTCAGGAAAGAGGCACAATTTTCAGTTTGACCAAAGAACAAACTACCTGTCTTACAGTAAGTCCTTCTTCCAGCCACAAAAATAAAATGTTAAGAAAACAGCCTTTGCCACAACAGCAGGCTAGCAATTTACCTCAGATGCACGTGGGTAACTGTTCGGGACATTTGTTGTACTTCAACCCACTCATCTTTTACCTTGGAACCCTCTGATGTAGCATCTAACAGACACTATGGACCGGGGGTTAGCCCTGTCCTCTGCAGCTGTTGGAGATGCCACAGTAAGCAAGGGAGCGGGAACAAGGAAGGCTTTCCCGCTGTCAGAACACCATGCCCATTCATGGAGAAGCTGCTGCTGTGATTAGTAACACAGTTGGCTGCATTATTCCTGTCAAAAAGAAACAAAAAATTAATATTTCCTTAGACTGAGTTTAGCTCGGGGTTTAATTCAGGCTATTGATCCTTTTTTGATAAGTAGTTTCTGGTAAAAGAAAGAAGGATACTTGTTTTCCTGAAGAGATTCAAGAACCTGAATCTGAACAGGAAGATGAAGGAACAGAACAGGGTTTTCTCCTTAGATTTCTGATTCAGACTCAGATGAGAACTCAGTTTCTGATTCTACCTGTGGGGGTTTCTTTTTCTTTGAGACTATTGCTAGAATGTGATAATGTTTTCAGTGGGAGAACACTGAGATTTCTCAGTCCTTCAGAAAATACTGTGAATCTTTTTTGAAAATGAATTTCCAGAAGCTACACCCATTCCTCCTGTTCTGTCTGTTTAGAGGGGGTGTGTTTTCCAGACAGTCAGCCAGCTGCCCCTAAAAAGGTAGGGTCTATATTAGAAGAGCAAACACTTAAAATAGTGACCGCTCTTCTATCAAACTGAAAAACTAGAAACTTTAAAATGTCGAAGGCTTGGATCAGTGATTTTTTTTTCCCAGAGAAAAAAAAATCACTGATCCAAAAAAAAAAAAAAAAAAGAAGAATGTACAAACAAAATAAAGTGTGTGTGTGGGGGGGGGGGGCTTTGCCCCCACCCCCTAACTAAAATATACCAAGATCGCACCACAGTGGAGAAAACAGCAACGTCTTGAGACTGCCTCAGTGATTTTTATCCCTGGGAAAAAAAATTGCTATTCTGTGCCTTCCATATTTTGTGGTTTCGGTTTTTCAAGTTTGATAGAAGAGCATTCGCTATTTTAAGCGTTTGCTCTTCTAATAGGAACCCAAAAGGCAGGTAGGATGTATAAAGTTCATCAGTCTTTTAAGCTTGTATACAGTATTCACAAACCTGACCCAGAAACTATAGCTTTAGTTGATCCCACTGCTGGTAAACACTTAACCAATTCCAATCCTACTCTTTCTGATAACGATGGGAAAATTATTGATAAGTATGGGGAAAAGTGTATATGTCTGCAACTTTGATTTTCAGAATTTTGAATTGTAAGATAAATAGACATTAAAAAGAAAAGGCAAGGGGTCCCCAAAAGAATCCTTTTACCTCCCATAACCAAGGTCGGTCCATCAAGACTGAAAGACTATTCAAGAAAACTTGTTACCCCACTTTTCCGTTCCTTTTTTCTTCTGGAAAAGTCTGAATCTCCATATTTCTCATGGCAACAGGCAGTTTCAGGCAAATTGGTTCTGAAGACCATTCATCACATTAGAGATGGCAGTAAGAGGAAATTCCTCCTTTCTAGAAGGTCATTCTTCATCCTCCAGATCAGACTGTTTTGTTTCCTCTGGTTCTTCATCACATGCAGTCCTAAGAAATGATTAAACCACTTCCTCCTTCCCATGTGGGGAAGTTTTTTTTCTAGGATGTTCCTAGTACCAAGCAAAGTAAATGTTTAGAAACCAGTTCTGGATATTTCTTTCTTTCTTTTGTAAACCTGTTTGTGATAGTACCCTAATTCAAAATTATGTAATTTTACAGCCTCATTTTTTTGTCCTCTTTCATGTTTCCTGGTAAAACTAGACTTAAAAGATAATAATCATCACATCCTTATTCATCCAGACTTCAGAAATTTCTTAAAGTTTTGTATGTCTGGATCACATTTTTAGTTCTCTGCCTTACCATTTTGACTATCCATTGCACCAAGTCTGTTCACAAAGTGTCTACCTCCAGTTGTAGCTCATTGCAAGTTACTGGATTTACACATTTTTTCCATATTTAAATGACTCACTTACCTTTGAATAGTGATTTTTCAAAGAGTCAGGCATCTCTCTGTCTCTTGGGTAAGACGTTTCTTACACAAGCTGTGATTCCAAGAGAACATTCAAAAGCCTTTCTTGACTCTTTCACACAGGATTGCAGTACTGGAATGTCAACTAGGCACATCATTTCAAAGAGCTTTTCTTCCAGAAGAAAAATATATAGATCTGGATCAATTTCTAAGGTTTTTCTCACAAACTTTGGTACTACAAGGGAATACTTTAGGATTTTGGGTTTCAGTTTTTCTTTGATTCTTATAATACCCCTGAAAAGACTCTACATGAGAAAGATACAGTGGTATCTGAAGTCTCTTTGATTTTAGCACCAACACCCATTGTCTTTTCAAATCCCACTGTTGGGGTTTGTCAGAAAAGAAATCCATTGGGTGGAGACAACAAATATCCTTAAACCCAAGTCTCCCCTTCTCTCTCCCTGTTACAAAATAGTCAGTCATCACAGATACCACTGACTTTACTTGGGATGTAGTTACAGGAGGGATAAAAGTGTAGGATCTGGGGACAGATGCAAGCACATAAATATCAAAGAGATACATGCTGTGATCATGATACTCAACTCACTGAATCATCTTTGGTCTGCAAGATCTCTTCAAGTTGGTACAGACAATATCACAGTCATGTGGTACATAAACAAACAGCGGGAGCTAGGTTGTACACTCTTTGCAGACTAGCCATGTTAGCTTGGGATATAGGTTTGTAGCAAAATCTCACTCCACAGGGATCCTACATTCTGTCAGTGTGTGGCAGACAAACTGAACAGGTCCAGGGCAGGCCCTCAAAAATGGAAACTAGATCAAAGATCTCCCAACAGTTGATCTATCTCTGGAGACTTCCTCAACTAGACCTCCTTCCCTCCTCTCTGGACAATCTACTGGCAAGATTCTGTTTCAGGACTCAATGCAAGAAGGTCTGGAAGAGAGATACCTTTCTCTTTCCTTGAACTGGAATGCTTCTGTATCTTTTTACACTGATATCCAGGGCAGTTTGAAAAACTGAGATGGAAATCCCCAAGATCATTGTGTTGACAAACTCTTGGCCCAGGCAACTGTGGTTCTCCCTTCTTTTGGAAATGGCCAGGAGCATTTACCATAAGCTTCCTCACAGACTGTATCTACTCACACAACAACAGGGGTGTTTTATACACCCTGACATCAATCATCTTCAATTGACTAAGTAGAAGATAGTGTCTTTCTACCTTTTAGGAACCTGTTTTCTGAAGATGTGCAGCAGGTACTAATGGAGGCAAGAAAGCCTGTTACAAGAAACTCATGTATTAAATAGAAAAGGTTTTCTAGTTGGTGACAACAATAAAACCAGTACCTATTCAGAACTAGTTATTCTCTGGTTTTACAATATTTGTGTGAGCTATTATCTTATAGCCTTTCTTATTCCTTTGTCAAGTTTCATTTAACAGCCACACAGACTCATATCAAAATGTTTTTGAAAGGGGTTTTGCACAAGAGGCTTCCAAGAACACTGGTGTCCCACCTTGGGATCTTAATTTTTGTGTCAGAAAAGCTAACACTTGCACCATTTGAACCAACTAACCTGGTTGACTTGAGGTTCTTAAGATGGAAAACAGTTTTACTGATTGCTCTGACCTCTGCTAGAACAGTATCAGAGTTGCAAGCTGTTATAGCCAGTTAAACCTTTCTCATTTTTCACAGGGACAATGTTTCTTTGAGAACCAACCCTTATTTTATGCCTAAAGTGGTACCTGAGATTACTTTAAGCCAAGGTATTAATCTCCTTGTGTTTTTTTCTTTTTTTCCCGAACCTAAAAACTCAAGTACTATCTTAACAGAACTATAGCTTTCAGATCTTTGTATCAATTGCTTATTTCTTGTGGAGGTACAAAGAAAGGACAAGCTGTTTCAAAACAGACTATTTCCAAATGGTTGTCTAAGGCTATTGCCTTTTGTTATACTCACCATAACAATGCTGTTCCAGGCAGGGTCAAGGCCCACTCTACCAGGGCCTTGGCTTTATCTATGGCTTTATGAAAGGGGCTGGATTCCAGAAGTGCTCTAGAAGCTGCAACATGATCTTCTGTATATACTTTTACAAAGCACTATAAGCTTAATTCCTTCTCTAAGTCCAGGTCAAGGTTTGTTAGGATCATTTTCCAGAGGCTCCTGGACTATTTTCTTTCCACCTCTCAAATGTAGTAAGCTAGGGTAATCTACCCATTTAACTGTGGCTACTGTAGCAGTGATCAGTATGATAAGCATAGTACAGTTGTGTAAGCACACTTACCATAACAGTAGATGTTCGAATGATCAGAGCTGTTGTAGGCACTCCCTGCCTCCATCTCCTTTTTGTTGTCTTATTTATGCTAAGGTGTAGATATTTATTTTTGTTGTTCCTAGTATTGTCCTTTTAGGGCCCAGCCTCCCCATGTGTGTTGGCAGGAAAGCTCTAAAGGGCTTGGTACAAAAACTTGTTTTTTAGTCAGCTGAGCTTGGGCTGCCTGGCAATTTGGATGTCTGGAAAGTGCCCTGAAACTTTGGAAGCTAGCCGTCTTTCATATCTCTGCAGGATATAATAACCCATATAGCTAAGATTACTGCAGCAGTGATCATTCAAACATCTATTGCTATGGCAAGCTTACTCACACAACTGTACTTTATCATTGATTGTAGAAGCTAATTTAAGTTCAAGTTTGCCTTAATAACCCCATATTTTTGATGCAGTCTTTATTATGAAAAATTTTAAATCTGTCATATGATTTAAGAAGTTTTTTTCTCTGCACTTCATCATCAACCCCCTTTTCCCATTTTTCTTGGTGTTGGGGTGTTCTGTCAAATGACACCCTTTCTCTCTCAGTTCACTGCTGCTGTCCTACCTTCTTCGACAGTCATGCCTGACTGTAGTAGACCTTCTTTCACACAATCTATCCCTTTGCTCAACAGCCTCATTTCATCTTTTATTTATCCTGTCTGTCCTAAATTTTCTTCCCCAGTTGTCTTCAGCTTTCCTGCACATTTGCCTGAACCTCTGTACTTTATTCTCTTTAAATGTCTCTGCAGTTGGAGCTGTTTCTGATTCTGTTCTGATATGCTCATTTCTTCATCTGTCCCACAGAGAGCATCTTACCATCCATTTAAAGCACTTCATTTCCATCAACTCTAGCTTGCTCAACTGGTCTATCTTTACAGCCCAGTTTGCTGTACATATAGTAATACTAGTATACCACTGTTTTGTACACCTTAGTTTTCGGATTCTTTAGTGTTCTTCTGCCATACACTACCTCTGACAATCTGTGTCAGTTGGCTGCAGCCCTTGTAATTCCAGGTTTGACCTATTCATTCAGACTTCAGACTTCTCATCCATTATTACTTTTGTGTTTTTTTCTCCTCTTGTTAAAAACTCAGTAGGGTGATTTGTTTTTAAGTGTCTAATTATATTTGACTGTAGTAGTATAATCAGGTCTAGGCACATATATAATATCCTCTTTGTATAAATAACAACTGCTTCAGTCTTAGGAATGGTAATGTCGCATATGATGGGTACTTTCAGAAGAGGTATAGAACATAAAGCTGCCTCTAAAAGAGCTAACAAGATTTAGAGTTTTCCATTTTGCAAGTGCAATAAGATATTTAGAGTTATGCACTGACAAGATTTTGTTGCATATGAATGTGTTAATTGCAGCAGACTGTAATAATACTGGCCTGCATTAGTTTGCTGAAATTTCTTTTCAGCAAACATGTATTCGTCAACCCCTATTCAGCGAAAATCACTTCCGCGATTTGCTGAATAATCCAGTGGCAAAGAAATACTTGTCCCACAGCACAACAGACCAACATCTAGCTAAATCAAACCCACCTAACACTGCTAACTATATATACCAACTTCGAGATCACACTACAGTGAAGAAAAGAGAAAAGTTGTGTAGTTGGCCAACTACGTCTTTACCCTTGGAATATTCATCGAATCGCGGAAGTGATTTTCACTGAATAGGGGTTGATGAATATGTGTTCACTGAAAATACATTTCAGCGAACTAATATAGACCCAATAATAAACTTCTCAACACCCCATTGTAAAACAAAGTCTGCCCAGTACACAGCTCTAAGTACAGTTTTACCAATTCATCTTAATCATGAGATTCTTACCCTGAAAGCTTTATCTAAAAGCAATGAACTATGCAGTGTACAGGATAGTTTTGGCAGCTTATTTAAAAGCAATGAGCTTTGCAGTGTACCAAATAGTTTTGGCAGTTTATTTATAAGACCCCCTCAAAACACGCAGTTATTATCTGTATGTTTTGTATTGACTCTGCTTGTTTGCTTGTTTATTGAAAGTCTGAAGTTAGAATAAAGAACATTAGGCCTAGGTAGACTGTACTTGGTAGATTGTTTATCTTTTTATTGTTTTCCAGTGTAAAGTCAATAATATTAACAAGAACCATCCCAACACACCTTTCATAGCATGGTCCATGCTGGTACATAGATGAAATTATGACAGCTCCAAAATATTAAGAACACTAATCCCAGGGTATGTTTTTTTCAAACTTTGTCTCTAAGTCTAGAAAAAGTGTGATGCATTCCCGCTTAACTTGTTTTGAAGTATTTGCTAGCCAGAAGACAAAATCAGTTCAACATTCTTATGTTGCAAACACATTATTCTAAAAATGTTCAGATAAGCTGAAACTTTAATGATCTTATAAGTTCATTGGTGTATACTAGGCTAATGACTACTGGGGCCTTTATAAGCCTAGCCATGCAACCCAAATGTATCCCATGAGTTATTGTACCTTAGAGGTTTATTTTTGGGGTGTATGCCGGTTAAGGAATGATTTAATATCGACCGCTATCCATCAAATATGTACATGTCAGACAAGGAGTACATTTCCAATTTCCCATCCATGGCCCTGGTTGCACTTGAATAGGATTAGGGAAGGGCTCTGCTTCACATAGATGAGGAAGCATATTCCATAGAATGATATTCTCTGAGTTACATATCTGTCCCTCCAACACATCCTACTGAAGTTACAAATAAAGTTTAAATCCTTAAATCTAGCAGTTCTGGTGCTGTTAATTTTGTGATAAGCAAAAAGTTCATCAGTGCAGTATCCAAGGATGCCTTGTATACCAGGCATAAATCGCCTCTCAGCAGTCAGTAGGAAACATAGTATAAAGATAGAGCTTTGAGGTAATCTGCATAGGACACTGTATTTATGCCATTTATTATTTTTGTAAGAAACCTCTGGTGATGTCCCAGGTGTTGCATGTGCCTGGTCAGGTATATGCTGAAGGGCTCATTATACTCGGTGATGTGTGATGAGGGTTGAGTACAGTGGCACAATGACATCCCTGGACCTAGACACCATGGCATTACTTATAAGCTCAATGATACAGAATGATTGTCGTACTATCTTAGACACATGTTGGTTGCAATCTTATTATCTAGAAATCTCTGAATTTTGTGTCTAATTTTAGGGCTGTTTTACCAATGAGATAGTTTCTCTGGATGGACAACTTTCAAAAGGTACTATTATGATTTTCTTGGGATTGAGTTTTAAGCTATAGCTTTGGCACCAGTCATTTGCTTGTGTTAGACCTTCCCATAAGTTGTTAGTGTCTTGTGGGATTTTGATGGTTGCTCCCAGCTTGCAATCATTTGCAATCCTTTAACATTGGCCTTGACTTCCAAAAGATAGATGCCAAAGATTGACTACACTGGTAACCAGCTTCTTTGTGAAGGAGGGATATCCAATTCTAACTTCCTGAGTCCTGTTTGTGAGCAATCTGGCTGTCTAGCGAGTTACATAGAGGTTTATGCCTAATTCCATGCAATGACTCAGTCAGGTGTTGTATTAAATGACTTAGTTTGGTCAAGGTAGGCATTATGCACTGTTTTTCCTTCATCAATTACATTAGTGACCTTCTGAAAGAAGTCCACCAGGATCAGTTGGCATGACCTACCTTTGATGCAACCAAACTGAGTTGGATCCATTATCTGAAGGTTTATTATAGTTAATCAATTCCATGATAATTCTTTCCATGGCTTCACATATGAGACTAGTCAGACTGTGTCTGTAGTTCCCAAGATATGTTGATGGGCTGCCTCTTTGCAGAGTGATGATCATTGCAGTCTTCCATTTACTTGGCTATAGTTGAATTGTGACTACAATGGCCGTGAGACCTCATATTTCAGACTATTTAGGTGGTATCCTGAGATATTGTCAGTGCCCATGGAATCTGTATTCTTGGCTTTAGAGGGGACATTTAAGTCCTGCTCTCAACTGATAGCTGGAAGGGTTCACTTAGATGGTATTTCTTGGGGATAGGTCAGCTGAGTGTGAGAGGGGGTTAGAGATGGAGCTGAATTTGTCAGACAGAATATTTTCTATATCTCCTGATTCCATGAATGTACCACAATTAGTCAACTCTTTTAAGGTTTCGGACATAGGTAAAAAGGCCTTATAGTTGTCCTTGGCCTGGGACATTATCTTTATCTCAAAATTTACTTTTGGACGTAATTAGTCCTTATAGTTGTCTATTTAGTTTGATTGGAAAGTTTTTATCTTTTTTTGTGTTACACTTCCTAATTTTAGCTATGGCTTGTATTTTTTATTGTACAACCTGTTTAATTTTGGATTCCACCAGGGTGGTTTGTTTTTTGAGTTGGTTATGGTCTTACTTCTGGCAGGAACAGCAGCTTCTATGCAGTCATTGATATGGTTGTACATCGATTCTGTGAATAATTTAGCATAAGTTGCTGTGTTATCTGGGTTTGTAGGGGGCTTGAAATTTTTACAGGTTATCACTTAATATAACATAGTTTGCCTAGAAGTAGTTTCTAACTGTTACAGGTATGCTGGAGTTCCTAAAGTAATTCTTATTTCTAAACAGACTGCTTTGTTTTCTGAGCTTACCAGAGAAGATACCGCACTGGTGGTGTTGGAAGGGGGACTGAGGGAGGTGCAGCATTCTCTAACATTTGTGAGTATGAGTTCTGATATGTTTGTACTTTTAGTAAGCAATTGGTCCATGGTGTTTGTGTTCACTAAGTCTAGGAATCTCTGTGCTTGCAAATTTGGGTTGTGTAGGATTTCCAGTTTATAGAGGTATAATTACACCCCCACATGAATATGACATATGTTTGATTAGTGAGTGTCTCTGACAGGTCTAAGTATGAGGTACAGGTTTCATGGTACATAAAGGCTGAGATATAGCTTTATAGGATGTGGTGTTGAATTTTGTCTATACTAATCAGGAAAAGGATAAACTCTAGTACTTCATCCTGTTTAAACAACCTAGAGGTATGCTTGTTATTGATGTAGACTGAGATACCTCGAACTTTAATCCCTTTCTTTGCAGTTGCTGGTCTAAATGAGTGGAAGGCCCTGAAGCCTTGCACTACTCTGCTACACTCAGCAGCTTTAAATTATGTCTCAGTAACTTCACAGATGTCCACATTCTCCAAGGGGAGGAGAACTTGGAGGGATCGGAGCTTCCTCTTTAGACTCCTGGCATTTAGTAGTTACACCTTTAGATTTCCTTGGGTAGATTTTGCAATGTGGCATTACCTAAAAAGGGTCTATGGGAAAGACAATATTTTAGCCAATATTTGAAGGACTGGCGATGCATGAAGACCATCTTTGGCAAAGCAACACCGTTTGTTAACCATATTTTTCCATGCTGAAAAATAATATAGTCCTCTAGAGTGACTTCAGAAACTAAGCCAATTATTCAACTCAGTCATTTTGGCATCATCCTTGGTGAAGGTAGAATGCTGTTAATGCCAGGCATATACCAGCCTGTGACACATAGTTTGAAAACTCTATAATGGCTCTCTTCATATAGTCTAGGGAGAAACATCTCAGGTCATTTACACCTTCATGGACTATGAATGTATCATACTGTTACGGTGGTGCTGTGACTTGAGTACATACATAACTTGGTAGATCCTGGCCCCTGATAGCCAAATGACTGTTATTTCTTCCTTGTTCAGCTTGTTGAGTGGAGTATCAATATGCCATATAATGGTGTCCCCTATGATTAGTTTCCCAGGTGTTATATTGGCTTGACTTATGAGCTTGATAGTTGAGGCTCCACTGAGTGTGCTCTATGTGCAATATTAGGTGTTCTTTTGGTTGATACTTTTGGGTTTGCTGAAGAAAATTTTGCAGGTCAAATGTCTGGGAGGTCTTTACGATTTGGAAAAATTGCATTTCAGTGTCTCGGCATAAGTAGGTCTATGTGAAAGGTATGTACTATGTGTGGTGGGTGTAATGTGTGTGTTTCTGATGACCATTATTCTTATCAGTGATTGTAAACAAAAGTTTTGTCTACAGACACTTTGTGTATATACCTCCCTTGCATGCTGTATATGTTTCTTGAAAGATTAATAGTTCTCATTGAACATCAGATAACTGTTATATTGCCTCAATGATCCACCAAACCAGCTGGTGAGAAATTGGGAAATTGCTCAAAACATCTAACACTGCATATGTAGCCACACACAATGGAGCATCAACTACCAAATCCATAAGACAAGCCAGTACAATAGTGAGGACTTTAGTCATAGATGACTCCATTGTATGATATACTGATGTCCCATGCACCAGGCTTTACAAGGGGAAAATGATGGTCAGTTGCCTATCCATGACGCCAGGTCCTTTATTGGGTGAGCAACTAGGGTGCTGTGTAGAAAGAGTTAAAAGTCAGCTGAATAAGGTTGCTTTTGGGACTAGGGTATATGCTAGACTATATAAAAATAAATGTGATGGTCAGTGACCCTCAACATGCAAACTCTCTGCTCCTTGATACTTATCAGACAAAATAATTATCTATAGTCACACATAGTTACAGGTACAGTTTCAGAGGTGGTTTTATAGAGAAACTTTGGTTTCTAGGTGTCATGTCAATATAGGGCACTATGAACTGAATAATGAGCAATGGCTGACAAATATGCAAAATTTATACAGCCTCTAAAAACACAAGATACTGGCTCCTAAATTTTCTGGCCAATAAAACAATTACAATTATAGCTTTCTTTTTTGTTTCACAACTCATTTACACTGGGCCACTATCTACTGCCACTGGATGGACTATCCCAGTCCTCTTAATGCAAAAACACAAAAAAGATTGCTTGAGAGTGTAATGCTACTAGAAAACAGTTTAAACAAACTACATGGACAAGCTGATTTTAGGTATTTGTGAATAAATCATTAAAGTTCAAAATCAACAAATAAATCAAAAAAAGTAGTAGCACTGAAACAGTTGACTAAATTGCAAAACGATAAAATAAATCTCTTATCTGCCAAGGATGGAGCAGGATTAATTCAGAGAGTCTCAGACTGTGGGAGCTCTTGGAAAAAGATAATTAGATGATTTGTAGTGCAGGAGGTTTACTCAAGAGCAAGACTGATTTGCTGGCTGGACACAGTATTATGGATCTGTGGAAAGCAATGGGTGGGAAAAATACTCAAATAGTTTACACAACAGATAATTGTAAAGAAGGGGGAGAGGTAGGGACTTTGGAAGTCAGAGTACTATAACGGATACAAGACAGAGACATAGACTTTTAAAACCACAGCAGGGAAAGGGTGAGAGGGTTGGGGAAAATTCAGGCTGCAAGAGGCAGACTAGATATGGAAGGATCCAATCAAATGAGGTCAGTATTGGAGCTGTAGTCCTATAAGTCTGAAATACAGGACAATGATCTCAGGAATGTTTGAACTTCAGAAACATTAGTCAAATCTTTCAGTGGGGGTAGTGCCAGGCACGGAGAACAGGGGGAAAATAGTAGCAAGGTAAACAGAAAAGAACTGGAGTGTAACATTAAGTAGATAAATGAAAAGCAGAGTGTAAGACTCTAAAAGCAAAACTGGTATGTGAACAGCTATAAAAACACTGACGAACAAATCTTGGATTGCAATTTACAGTAACTACCACTGATGCAATCCAACTACAGATAATGCCATCAGACTATTTAGAAACTTAAAAGTAACACTGTTTATGGGAAAAATGCAGTAATTAATGAGTAAATGAGGCACTTAAAACAAATGAAATTGGCTTCTAACCCTCTGGTCAGTCAGTAGTTCACAGGTCTGCCACAACTGCCTTACTTTGGTTGCATCTTGGTAGAAGCATACATACAGTGGTGAATCTTCTTACTCAAAGGAACGTAAGAAAGATTTCATTCTTCCTGTCCCTTTATTTATCTTTTTTATCCATCTCAGGGTCAAAGTGAGCCACAATCTTGCCCAAAACTCTATATGTATTCAGTATGTCCATATTCTGGCTTAGAATGCCCACCATCCACAGGACATGTAAGTTTCTCTCAGGCTGGATGTGCATATTTACATGCAGTATGGAAAATCACCATCTTGCCTACATATTTTGGAGGAATTTGAAAATCAAATCATCTGATGAAAACTACCAGAAGACAGATATGGAAAAATGCAGACTCTGTATTTAAGACCTCCCCCCAATCAAGAGCCAAACTGGAGAACCAAGCACTGTGAATTTGTCGCTCTGACTATTATGCTAACCAGGAGAAGCAGATCACTATAATAACAATTCAATTATATCTGCACAACCCTAGTCTTTTCTCTGTAAGAACTACAAAGGGTAGTGGAGCACATTAATTCTTGATAGCAGAGATTAGGCAAGGGTTATACCACGGGAAGGAACAAAATCTCACATAGTCAGGGTCATTTTTCCCATTTTCTGAGAAAAAAATATTACAATATCTGTAACTTGGTCTGAAGGAGTATAGTAAAAAATGAGGTGCTCATGGAATTTGGCTTTTTAGGCTAGACCGCCCATTGGCCTTAACATGCTTATCATCTTACATTTATTTTAATTCATTGAGCATTCTGTATTTTGAATCCATTCTAGCTTTACATGGATATAGATAAAATATAAATGATAATTATATCACATTAATGATAAAAATAATGTTTAAACTTCACTGGCAAAGCCAACTTGATGGGTTTGGTGACTGGTTTTCATCTTCTGGAAATTCTGTTTTATTGTTTGTAAGAACAGTATATTCAGTGTACCGGCATACAGTTATTTCACTTGAAATTCTAGTGAGAAATAGTGCTAACATAATGACAAATGAAAACTACATGTTCTGTCATCAGCCAATAGATGAAAATTAAAGGTTAAATAGTTCTTTGAACTTATGTGATCAGAATAAAGTTAACTTCCAGTAAGCAGTATTGCACAGCATTGAGTTCTGAAGGAAAGGTCACCATATTTTATGACAAAGAATAGAATTAATTTCTCTGATGATCCATTCTGTCATTAGAATATAGAAAAAATTAAACCATTTCTGCATTTGTCTGTTCCTAAACTCACAATATTTAAATAAAATAATGAAATACAGTAAGCTATCTAAATAAGCTTATCACCTTACTAAAATGAAATGTGCATAATTATTGTGATCTCCGAAAAAGACTATTATGAAAAGTCATAGATCAGATTAAATGATTCTGTTTCCTTGAAATTGAACATATTAAAGAAAACTAAAAACATGCAAAATGAACACTTTGAAAATTGTTATAATAATTGTACACTAGTTGCCAAATGCCACCAATATTTATGATCTTCTAATGCCTTTTTCAGAAACTGCATTGGTCTGTTTTAAGTCATTAACTTCCATTTTATTTACTGCAGATGTGAACATAATGTTCAATTGTATATACTCTATGCATGATACAGTACCTGGCCTTCTTTTAAACAGTTGAAGTTTCCTATAATTATAAAGGCATTTTTCATTTGCAGCAATGCAACTCTCAGTCAAGGGGATTTACCTTTCACAGACAGAGGTATGCAATATTGATTCAAAAATAATAAAGCATCTTTCTTTTGTGTACATTTGATAAAAATCATCTGATTAATAATTCAAATCTTCCCAAGCAGAAATGAGTATTGAATTTAATGTTAAGAAGTATTTCTGCTCATTTTACAAGACAGGTATTAAGAACAAATGTCTTGATGTTGAAATTCCATCATCATCATCATCAACATTATACACCATTACATTTCTGCACTAGCACATATCTGCAGCCTTCAAAGATTATGCCTGATTTGAATAACGGCAGCTTATACATCTAAATATCAAGAATGTCAAGTACTATTGACTAACAGGATAATACATTAATTGTTTTGTACTGTACTTTTGAACAGTAATGCAGGGTATAACTTAAAACAATTCTAGTGTGGGTCTAAACATAAAGTGAACTACAAGGAGTGGCAATCCCTAGAGTTGTTTTTCTACACAATAACAAAACCACTAGAATACCTTAGCAGGAAAATACTTTGAATTAGTGGGGTATGTGATACATTTTTGTTTCTGAAATTGTCAAGATCTATCCTAATGGGGAAGTCAAAATGATGAAATACTCTTCCTAGGAGAAGATTGTTAAAGCTTAACTCCACATTTGAATACATTTTTTTCTTATAATTGAATAAAAATATTTTACAGTTGAATGTTTTGACACGAGACATGCATTTGCTGTACACTTACATAATGTGAATGAAAGTGTTAGTTTTTGTGACCGTTATACTCCATCCTGCAAGAACTGTGGTGGTGGTGTTGCGGTAGCATTGTCACCTTACAGTAAGACCTTGTCCTGTTCGATTCTCAGTTAGAGCGTCTTCTGTGTGGAGACATGAGTGAATGGGCGTACCTTCGTTGAAGGTTGTGCGTCAGGGCTGGCAACTCGGCACGTAAAAATCTACTGCCAATCATTAGCGGACTGGAGTTCTGCTGTGCCGACCACTAACCGGGAAAAGCCAAAAGACACAGCATACTCCATCCTATAAGAGCTGACATCTTTGCTTCTTTAATGTCTCTCAATTAGTTTGACTGCCTGAAATGTTTTACAAAAGCTGAAGTGCTTCTTTGGTCATTGAAGATTTAAGAGGGGTATTCAAAAAAGAATATTATGACTGTGCTACAGTAAACGCTATGTGAAGATAGCACAATATGGCCCAGAAGTGATTAGATATGCATTTGTGTTGACACAGTGTGGATGTGTTCATTACTCAGTGATGAGTAATGAAGCCTTACTGTCACAAAATGGCAGTCACCATCTTAGTGAGTGGGTTGTGCTATGGTGAATCATGTGACACAGGGTCATTGTCATGGTAGTCTGTTTTACACAGTGTGCATACACACACAAATCAAAGCACTATGAGCACATATGGGAACTCATAAAAGGGCATGATTAACAAAATGTAAACTGATCTGTTCTATGTAAATGGGAAGGAAAAGGGGTGATAAGACAGTCAAAAATGGTGAAGAACAAGCTGAGGAACACACAGAAAGACAATAGGAAAGCAAAAGTAGTGTGGATACAAGGGATCAAGGCAATATATTTTGTGAGAATGCTGGCCTTTTTATAAGAAGGGCAAAAGTATAGTATATAATGAGATTATAGTAACGACAGGAGTGAGACACATGAAAATGTAAGGCAAAAAACTCCACAGATAACCAATAAGTAAGATCACTAGTGGTACACAATATGCAATAGGATTAAGACAAATGCTGAAATAATACATAATTTTTTAAGAAGTTACAAGTATAGAATTTATATACATACAGATGGACCAGCAAAACAATATAAACAAATAGTATAAGGAATATTTAAAAATCCTAGGTCCTAGAGACAGTTACAACAACATATGGGCTGTAAACAGTCAGATAAGTTGAATAGAGAATAGATTATATGAAAGGTAGATCTAGCCTGGAGTTGTACAGGAACATAGCCAAGTAGTATTGAGGTGAGTTTTTAGTGATCACTTAAACAGTCTTAAGGAATGGATGGTAGATATGTGGGTAGGTAGAGAGTTTCAGATTTCTGACATGAGATTAGAGAAGAGTGATGCCCCTGCTGTATTACTGGCTTTAGTTACTTCAAGTAGGGATTTATTACTGGAGTGGAGATTTCTGTTACTAGAGTAGGGATGAAGTAAATTTTGTAGTGCAAGGCTTTTCTCTGGTTGATACAGAATTTTATGAGCCAGAGTAAGTTGACTGTAATCAAAGAGTTGGGGAAATTCTAGCCAGTTGAGCCGCTTTAAAGCGGTGCAGTGGTGTGATCTATATGGGGAGTCTGACACAAACCTGGCTATTTTGTTATGGCAGGAATGTAGTTCAGCTAAGTTGGTCTTTTTGAGGTTGGTAAGAATAGGGGAAGCATAGAGAAATGTAGAAATCAGATGAGTGTGGGTCAGGATATGGTAGACTTTGTCTGTTTGGTAAGATACTGCTTATCTCTATAGAGGTACCTGTTTTTTTATGTACTTTCTTAGTAGTCTTGAAATGTGAATATCAAATCTCAAATTATTGTCACTCATGACTCCAAGAAGTTTTGTGTGCACTATGGGAGAGATAATAGTTTTATTACTGGACATGATGTTAAAGGTGGGGTCCAAGGAGGTGGATCTACTAGGTTTAAAGAGAAGAAATTTAGTTTTACAAGGGTTCAAAATAAGTTGGAGATGGGATAGCCATGCTTCAATCAAAAGAAAGGATTCTTGTGCTAGTGGGTGGAATTCATGTAATGAAGAAGCTGTACAGATTAGTGTCGAATCATCTGCATATTGTATGACGGATGCGCGAGGAGTAGCAGTATAGAGCTTGCTACTACAGAGCGTGAAAAGTAGTGGGCCTAGTATGGAGCCTTGTGGTGCTCCAAGAGTGACTGTGAGAAAAAATGAGAGTTCTTGCTGCCACAATACCACTTGCTGATGGTCAACTGAATAGCTGTGGAACCAGGCTATGGATGATTTACTAAGACTTAGATCAGAAAGAGCTTTGATAAGTATATTATATCTGACTATGTTAAAGACCTTAGTCAGGTCAAGAAAGGTAGCAGATACACATTTGCCATTGTTTCTGTGGTTGTTTACTGTATTGGTGAAGGACATTAGAGAGGTGTGGTGGTACTATGATAGGGATGAAAGCCATGTTGAGTGTTTGACAGGAGATTGTGGGTGTGCAAGTAGTCCATAATTTGGGTGTGTATGCATCTTTCCAGGATTTTTGCTATAGGGGATAGTATAGCTATTGGACAGTAGTCAGTCAGTTCTGTAGAATTACCTCCTTTATGAATAGGGATTATATATGATATTTTCCAAATTTAAGGGACCAGGGCTTCTGACAGGGATCTGTTAATGAGAATGGCTGTTGGGTAGGCAACAACTTCAGCAGCTATTTGTAAGAATTCTCCTGGTAATTTGTCTGATGCCAGTACTGGGCCTTAAGTTTTCTGAGGTATTTTCTTATCCTATCTGTAGAGACAGGTTGGAAGTGAAATATTTTATTATTGTTAAGTGTTGTGCATGATTCTAAGGGGGCATTGTTTGGATTGATCTGCTGGTTAGATAGGGGTAGAATGGTCTCAGTAAAGAATTTGTTAAATTGCTTAGCTATGCTCTCTGAAGTGTTTTCTGAGGTACGGGAGGGAGTATTACATTTACCTGGCAGGAGAATTTTGTTAATTGTTGCCCAGAACTTTTGAGGATTGTTTTGATGCTTTATTTATAGATTGGAGTGCTAATTAATCTTGTCAAGTTTTACTAGTTTTTTTAGCTTTATTTCTGAGTTCCTGATATGTTTGTTTTGAGGCTTGGGACCTGACATTGTGCCACTGGACTTAGGCTTTGTCTCCAGCTTTGAGGAGAGATCTGGTATCCTTACTTAGCCAAGGTGTGGTGTTAGCTTTAATTCTGATGGCTCTGGGAGGACATGTAGGTTTAGGATATTTCAAAAGGTGGAATAAAAATGTTTAATGGCCACATTTAAGTCAAGATGTTTTAGAGTTGTCCCATTGCAACATTTTAGGTCGGTAATGAAGTTGATGGAGTTAAAGTTCTTTTTATTTCTTATTAGTTGGTAGACAGTTCCTTTGGTATGATGGAAACATTGTCTTAGCAGGAAGGTTGGTATATGGTCACTTACAACAGCAGGGAGGTAACCTGCAAGAGAGGGGTGGACTTGTCTGTTTGTTAGTATCCAGTCAGGGATTGATTCCGTGTTAGATGCTTTGTCAGTTCTGGTAGGTGTTTGGATGATTTGTGTTAAACTATGAAGGTTAATATGATGTGTGGGGGCATGAGAGTTACAGGTAAGCCAGTCTATGTTAAAATCTCCCAAGATAATGGTTTCATTTTGGATTGACATGCATGGCCAATGGAGTAGGTTCTCAAAAGTGGATATATTGTTACCAGGTGGCAAATAGCATCCTATTATATTTATTAGTTGTTTAGCGTTGAGTTTTAGTTGGGTAAAAATTATTTCTGTGTTGTCCAAATAGGGGTATTTTACATTTAATGTCTCTACTGTATGTTGATTTTTAAATAATATGGCAATGCCACCACCTTTTTTGTCAATTCTATCCTTCCTTAGGATGTTATATCCAGGAGGAATAATTTCATTGTCAGTGATGTGAGGTTTAAGCTATGTCTCAGTTATAAACACTATGTCTGGAATGTATAGTGAGAGACTGGCATGCAGATCATGAATTTTATTGGAGATGCTTCTAATGTTTATAGTCAGCAAGAATAGTGATGATGGGGGATTGAGTTGGGTGAGTAGAGGCATCCAAGCCAGCCACAAAAGAAGCCCTCCCAGAAGACAGTCACCTGCTTGGCAGACATCATGGGTGTTGTCTGTTTCTGGTGGACACTTCATGACCACCTTAGAAATTAAAAAAAAAAAAAATTCACCATGTGGATTAAGTTTAGGCATTTTTTCCTCCTAATCTCACACTAGAGGTACCTGCATCATTTCAGAAGTGTGAGTGTGTGGGAGGATGGCATAATGGTTAAGGTGTTTGCCTTACAGATGCAAGGTGCAGGGTTTGATTCTCACAAGGGGGTAATTGGCTAGGCCTGAAATGGCTCACAAGGGCAGTTAGCCTAGTTCTAACCTATGAAATCTATGAATCTAAATATCCCACAAGAAGTAAACAGTCTTTACGTGGTACTGAACATTATAATCACAGTCAACAAAATGGCTTACTATTCAGAAATGTTGTTCCATGCAGAAGTATAAAATTAGATATAGTTTATTTTGCTGCTATTTACTCTTAAAATAAGACACATCTTATTTTCACACTAACACAAACTCAAAATAAATGACATACTGGTAGGTGCCCAGAAATGGTAATAATACCGTTACTCCCTCTACTGTTTATACAAATAGGAGGCATGGTTCTGATAAGTTTGACCATGACCCTATTACTAAGGACAATAGTAATGTGAACATTAATGTAAATACTAGGACTTTGGAAGCTGAAGTTGTTGGTACTGTGACTAAATGTAATAATGTTGTTAATACAGAGTCTCATAGGTCTGAAATTTGTATAGAGAACACTACAGGAAAAGATGTTGGTGGTCCCCTGATCAGAGGGGAATCACTTGTCAATGAAGCCTTTGTGCATGATTATAATGATTCTAATGATGTCATACGTATTATGCATCCTAGTATGCAGCCAGGCACTAATCTATATCCTGAAGTGCGCATTAATAAGGATAAACCCACATCTTTGGCTGGCAAATCTGAAGTTGTGGTGAGACCAAAGATAAGGGCACAGCAAGTAGATTCAAGTAGTAATATTAGCCCTGATTTGTCTTTTCCTCTACCTACACGCCTGGAGAAAGGCCCATGGAGGTCACGCTCCATGAGTCCAGGCAGACAGAAAAGAAAGTCTTCAGGGGAACCCTTATCCCATCATACCCTGAAAAAGATGTGGACCAACAAACATTAGTTCACAACATATCTCAAGTGATACTTAGTATTGACGACATTAGGCTGTTGAGTAAAGGGCTGAATTTTATTCCAAAGACACAGAGTAGGTTAACGGATACTATTACAGACCTTAAATTGTTTTGCAGAAATGTTATGTTAAAATATATGTTTAAGGGTTCCAGTAATGAATCAGCTGACAATAGGGAGTTCATATTTAAGAATTTGAGTAAGTTTGTGCCCACCAATCATCCTTTGGTTGAGGCTTTCTTAAAACTAACGGAAGATGAATTATATAGCTTTTATGACAGCAAGAGAGATAGGAGACCTATGAGGTCTGATAACCTTAACTATAAGGAGAGGTTAAGCTTAAAGAAATTACAAGATGACTCCACCATCATTATAAGGCCAGCAGACAAGGGTGGTAGAATTGTTGTTATGGATACCTCGCATTATAACACAACCATGGAAATGATGTTGTTTGATAAGTTTTATGAAGTGATTACAGTGGATGATGTTAATGACATTATTAGGTATGTTGGCTATACACTTTTGGATATTTTTAAGAGTAATTTAATAGGAAAGGAGTTATATGAATACCTTTACATCAGGGCGCCTGTTATTCCTGTGATACATGGGCTACCCAAGATACATAAAGACCCTAAAGACCCACCCATGAGACCAATTGTTTCTGGTCGTGGGTGGGTAACTGAGCATCTATCTGTCTTTATAGAAAAACATTTAAGGCAAGTTTTGAATAATAATACTTTTGTATTATGAGACTCCAAGCAGTTCTTAATACACCTCTATGAATGTATTAAACAACAAGGAACTGTTGCGGACTGTATATTTGTAACCTTTGATGTGCAGTCCCTTTTTACAGTTATACCGAATGGGCTAGGACTTACCTATGTTTCAGAATATGTAAAGGAGCATAGTGACTACTTGGATGTTAAGATTGACTTGATAACACACTTTCTAGAACTGGTTCTTGAAAATAACTTATTTATGTTCAGAGATGTTATTTACAGGCAATGTGATGGCGTAGCCATGGGCACACCTTGTGTGAACAGCTACGCCAACATATTTCTAGCCCATTGGGAGGAACATGTGTTGTTTTGTCAAACATTGTTCAGGGAGCATGTAGTATTTTATCGGCGGTTTGTGGATGACCTTTTTGTTTTATGGAAAGGGACATTGGCACAGTTGCAATCTATGTATACAATGATGAACAATCTAACCACCTTCCTCAAGTTTACTATGCATTTCTCTGAGCATAAGATTGAATTTTTGGATCTGTTTGTTGAAAGGTTACCAGATGATATTATCAACACAGGGGTTTTTCATAAGACTTGTCACTGTAACTCATTACTTATGAGAACGAGCATGCATCCACCATTCATATTTAGGAATATTATGAAAGGACAGGCAATTAGGGCCTCAAGGTTAAACCCTATGGATATAGGGTTTACCAATGAATTAGATAACCTGACAAGGAGGTTAACAGAAAGGGGATATAATGTGAACGAGGTCAATCACCATCTGGATGAAGTACACAATCTACGTTTGACTGTAGCCAGTCCTTATTTTGGACCCATATATCCTAGTGTTGCTGGGGATAAAAAGATTGATTGTTGTGTTAAGTTCTCCACAAGTTTTTCATCAGATCAGTTTGAAATCAGGGAGATTGTCAGTAAGTTTTGGGGTGTCCTGCAGGTCAATGATGACCTTAGGCAGATAGTAGATGAAGCTCCACGTTTTCTTTTTAGGAATAAGAACAACTTGAAAAGGATGTTGTGCTATCCAAGACATGATAGACATCCTAAAAAGGGAGGATGTACCAGACCCTGTGGTCACTGCAACTTTTGCCCTTTTATAGACAGCAATGTTGACTTTTTACATCCTGATTTGAGAAGAGTTTTTTACACTAAAGTGGAGGCAAATTGTATGACCGTACATGTCGTCTATTTGGCAGTGTGTCAGTTGTGTTCCTCTTTCTACATGGGTAAGACCAACCGCCCACTCAGAGATAGGATGAGAGAGCATAATTACCACATTAGGAAGGGTACGTTGCATAATGCTTTAGCTAAACACGTGGTCACGCATGGTCATGACCACAGGTTTTTGTTTAGAGTGTTAGAGGTCATCACCCCAAATCAGAGGGGTGGTGATGTTCGGATATACACTGAAGGAAAAGAGAGTGACTGGATAACACTTTTAAGGGCTGATAGGGGACTGGGTTTAAATGAAAGGGCATCTATAAAACCTAGCCTAAGGCAGCGCAGGCATGTAAAGTGACTATTTGTAATTACTTATATGCGTATGCCTACATTATGTCCTTATGTCTCAAAGTTTTTTATGTATTTATATATAAAATGTTTTCATGTATTAGTTTATGTGTTTTGGAAAATCTTTTATATATTCTATGGAGTGTTTAAAGTCATTTTACAGATGTTTTAAGTTATTTTATGCATTTATATTCTTGTAGTGAGCTTTTTTTCTTTTTTTTCTGCTCTTTTCCTGTTCTTTGCAGTTTGCTATGCCTTTAAATAGAGGTTTGTGTTGGATCATCTTCTTGATAGGTTAATTATTTAATTGTCTCAGTGTGTTTTTAATATATAACTAGTTTGTGTTAGGAGGTTTGTTTCATGGATCTGAAGAAGCTGATACAGTGAAAGCGCTTATCCGTTTGTTCTTGTCTGCAATAAACTACGTGGATTTTACATCTTGGATTGTTATCTTCTGTTATTTTCTCACTCTCACTCCTGCTCAGTACTTGGTTGTTTTACAAAATTTTTTATATTTCTCTGAGCAGGGGCATTTACCTGTGAAGCAGCAATTTGTCAGACTAACTTATTTAATTGCTCTGATGTATATGATAAAAATGGGCTGTTATATTCTAGAATGTATCTTACAGATGCCTTATTAAATTCACTGTACAACTGTTGTCTGTAGTAGAAATATTTCTTAGTAAGATGATCATATGTCTTTGAGCATTATTAACAGTTCAGTGCAAATGATCACTGAAGGAAAACGTACTATTGACCGGAATTCTTAGTTCTTTATATAAATTTACGATTTCTAAGCATTTGTCTGCTAGCATAATTGGATGCATTATGGTACAATTAGTGAAATACCTAAGTTTACATTTATCTCAGCTAAACTAATGTCCATTTCTAAAGCCAAAGATGATTCTTAATAAGGCAGTTTCCAACTTCTTGAATTTCTCTACTTGTAGCAAAAGTGAGTTCAGTTTTACAGTCACCAGTATATTAGTTAAGCAAACAAGAGTTTCATTTTGGTATAGTACAAATTATTATGTTAAGTAGTATTGGTTGCAATACCAGTGCCTGTAACACCCCAAAGGTGACACTTCTTTTTTTTTTAATTTTTTTTCTTGAATGACAACTTTTTGACAATGGCCAGTTAGAGATTTCATTATTCACAATTTCAAGTATGAATTTAATCTAGTTTTTAATAGTTTATGTCTTACTTCATATGAGATGGAGTCAAACCACTTTGCTAGATCTAAAAACAAGTCACTGCAAGGCACTTTTAAGACCATTGTTAATATGACTTTGTCATATAGTTACACTAAATTACCTAAAGTTGATCTTCCATTTATAAAGCCACAGGGGTATAGGTCTACTGGCTCAAGTTTATTATCAGATTGCATTAAATTGATTATGTACATCTCAAAACACTTACTTAGAAGTGGAGTAAGATTCACAGCTCTATAATTTCCAGCATCAGAACAGTCACCCTTTTTAAAGATAAGAATGAAGTTAGATTGGGTCTATGCAGTTAATTAATAAAATTAGAAAGCCATCTCTGTTGATAAAGAGGAATAAAGATCCAGCAATAACCCAGCTAACTCAAACTCAGTTACCATCTCCAGCACCTGTTGGATTTAGAGTTGAGGGAAAAGATGAATGATGAGTGTTATCCTGCTCACCTCTTCTTGTGGAAGGGGATGGGGTGTCCATTTGGATATAACTGCTATAGCTGTACTTCTAGTATAGACCAGAGTTTACAGTGAGAGTGCAGCCTTCAAGATTGTTAAACATTATATTATTTGGAAAATAAAAAAAAAAAATAAAAAAAAAAGAAGACTGGCAGGGCTAACTGGTTATGTTACATGGCTATGATAATGTCCATTGCTAAGACCTACTGCGTATCAATATCTTAGCCATTGTCATGTACATGAGAGGCTAGGATTTAAAGTTAAAACACTGTTCCCCCAGCACAGAAATGGTAGCTCCCACTCCTGGCTAGCAGGACTGTCACCTCTGAGAATGAATCTGCCATATGGCATCACTGAGCAGAAAAGAGTGGGGTCATACTTGTTGGTCAACACAGGGACACCAGACTATATATATATATATATATATATATATATATATATATATATATATATATATATATGTGTGTGTGTGTGTGTGTGTGTGTGTGTGTGTGTATGTGTGTGTGTGTGTGTGTGTGTGTCTGTGTGTGTTTTATCATTTTATGTTTTTTTAAGCTTTTATTAGATTTTAACTAAACAAATTGATCATGACAGTAATTATATTTAAAAAATGTGTGTGCATAAAAAACAATATGAACACGAACAAACTAGAACAACTATTTACACAAGCATCTACTAACATTGAAGATTCTCAAAAAAAAAATTCCTATACATTACAGTTGATATGAGTATAGGCATTTTTGTTTATCAAGCAGTTCCTTGAAATTTGTCCATGTTTTATAGTAGGAGATGATTCTGGTAGAGCTTGAATTAATGGTGATAATTTCCATATGACATACTTCAGTTGCAATATATGTTAATTCTGTGAAAGAGGGTGTAGCTTCATTCTTTGAATTCTTGGTTATAACTTTCTTTGCAATTGATAAAATGTAGCATAAAAGAGGGTGTTTCATTCTTTTAACACAAACAGGAATAGGGGTATTTAAAAGAATTAATGACTTAGATAAAACAAAATTGTCCCCAAATAAAGCCTGTAAAAAAGATTAATGTTATTCCAATAAGGTGTAAGTACAACACAATCAAAGAACATGTGTTGCCAATCTGCTTTAAGCTCCTGTTTACATCGCAAACAAAAAAAGCTTCTTTTTAAAAATTAATTAAATTTTATGAGGTATGAAAAAGATCTAGACAAGAATTTCCAAGTAAAAAGTTTGCAAGTAAGAGAAGACGTCTGTGTGGAAGATATTAAAATTATTTTTTTATCCGCTTCATCTGGTGGTCTGTTATTAATGTGAATAAAATAGTTCCAATAACTGTCATTGCAACTTTTTATTTCTTTTCTTACCGCTCTATTTAATTTTGATAACAGACCCTCTCCAGTGTGTTTTGTTGTATATATAGTATTACAAATTATTTTAATTTTGGGATAAGATCTCTTACCCTTAGTTGCATTAATTTTACCTTCTACATATTGTTTGCAAGATTGTACATCCAACCACATATCTTTGCTTAAATCATATTTCCTTATGATATAATCAACAGAATGTAGTTTTTCATTATTCATTAATTGAAACCAATATATCAGATTTATTTTCTTTAAATGTAATCATTGTGTCCAACTTTAAAATGAAAATATTATTTTGAGTGTATGCTGTAGGAAAAGAAGAAAACTCCATGCCGTATATGTTGGATTTCTATAAATTAAGTTTCTTAAAGTATTTAATATAGTAGAAATAAAATAAAAGTCAGTTGTCTGTTGACTCCTTTCTGAAAAGTAATCTTTTAGCAGCCAATGTAAACTATTGTATAATATAAGATTATGATTAGAATTTATGTTATGTTTAAATTTTATGAAAATCACTATGATTATTCTTTTGATATTGAAGACAGAATATATTTTAATTTATTAGCATGAATTGCCATAAATAATTTATAATCTACATTTAAAAGTGAAATTGGTCTGTACAAAGAGCATTCAGTTAGATCTTTGTTAGTTTTTAAAAAAAAAAATATATATATATATATATATATATATATATATATATATCACTATGATTATCCTTTTGATATTGACATAAGTATTTCCATTTACAATGAAACCAGTTTGATCATCATTAAAGACGGAAGACAGAATATATTTTAATTTATTAGCATGAATTGCCATGAATAATTTATAATCTACATTTAAAAGTGAAATTGGTCTGTACAAAGAGCATTCAGTTAGATCTTTGTTAGTTTTTAAAATATATGTCCAGGAGGGAAGAACTTTTGTTAAGTCTTTAACTATAGAAAAAAAAACTTTGTGTAATTAAGGCTTCTTCAGGAAGTATCTTGTAGAGTTCTGCTATAATTCCATCATTAGCTGGTGCCTTGTTAGGTTATAATTTGTTAATTTGAGTTTGAATTTCAGATATTGAGACAGCTTTATCATTTAATTTCTCTTTGTCATCAGATAATTTGTTTTTTTATATTTTGTCTGATAAAAGTTTTGAATATCCCTTCTGAGTCTGTTATTACATTATATTGATTGATTTTATTGTAATAATTACTAAATTCCTTTAAAATATTGTCTATTTTCATCACTTTTCCTTTTCCCTTATGTGAAAAAATGTATATTGCATAGTTAGACTTACTAAGTAGTTGTGTTCTGTTAGCTAACTTATGCATAGATTGTGGGTTCATAGAGAAATTAATTATCTTAAACGTTTCTAGATTAATCCTAGTTTTATAAATTAAAATTTCAAAATACTTGTTATGTGGATTATTACTCTCATCAATGCTGTTATTGTAACCTGTCTGATTTTCCAACTTCAGTTTGTCAGGTTTTGCTTGTATCTCATACAGTTCTTTGTCCAATTGTTTTTTTTTTTCATTTTTGATATTCAATTGATGACTTTACCCAAAAGATATGGTTTTACTGCATTCCATAGATAAAATAAGGCGTAGTCTCTCCAAAGTCACCAAATAAATCCAAAAGAGAAACGAACACAAGGAGAGGAAATGCTTCTCCACAAACTTTAATATAGATCCACACAGCAAAAATTGATATGAATGCCTTCAATACAATCGCGTTTTCATACCACAAAAATGGACTTCATCAGATAAAACACTTTCCATTCATCACATCCTTTTATACAATCAATAAAAATAAGAACCAATAAAAACCAATTAATTTCATTCAAATAAACCAATCAAATTTCATTTAAATTAGTTCATTAAATATTTATAACCAACATTAATACATTTCTTTAACATATTCCATAGATAGATTTCTGAAATATCTCCTGCACTGTTAATTTCTATAAAATAAGAAATTTCTTTAATACAAATATCCTTAAAATCCTTTAAGCAAATTATATGTATGCTGGTATCCTCCTGATCTTAATGTTATTATTAGATTTTAAAAATAGCTCAAAACTGATTGTACTGTGATCTGAAAGTGGGCAAGATACCATTTCATCTTTGCTAGTTTATCTATCAACTCACTGGAGACATATACTCTATCAATTCTGGATTGTGCTCTATGTCTATGTGAGTAATAAGTAAAGAAATGTGATTCTGAGAAATTATTTATGTCCCTAAGTTGAAATAGTTTGGTGAACTTTAACAGTGCCTTTGCTGATGCCTGTATTTTCCATTTACCTGTTATATTAGTATCCTTTGATGATAATATACAATTAAATCTCCTCCAAGTATGCTGCTGCCTTTTGAAATTTGAATTACTTTTTCTAGAACTTGTTCAACAGTTTTCATTTTTATTACAGGAATCTAGTATACTTAATAAGGGTTAATATTCTCTTATTATATTCTAGAGTAAAAAGCATACATTTATTATCCATATATGTATCAATGATTTTAGACACAGGCAAAGCATTTTTCCATAATATAGCAACACCTCTTTTTTTGATAATATTGCAAACTAGATAATATAAGGTGATACTTCATATTAAGTTTGTCTTTATTTTCTTTCAGTAGTGTGTTTCTTGTAAAAAAAATTGATAGTTAAATAACTTCAAATATTTGTTTAGACTACCCCTCTTGCAACCATTATTCAATCCATTAACATTTATGGGAATACAATCAATAAATATCATTTGTCATACAGGTCGACATTGTAGATATAACTCTCTTAAAATGAACTATGTGGACCCAGTATAATATCTCTTCTTTGTTAAAGAACTGCTTCAAATAGTCATATTGGCATTAATACTTAAATGTTTAATTAGATACATAATAATTGTTATTGTAGACACCCACTAACAAAAACACAAACAAAAAAAAACCTTTTAATATAACTAATAACACTTACTTTTAAAATACTTCAAACCCCTCATAGAGTCAACATTACTTGTTTGAATAGTCTAACCATCCAGGCAAACCCACCCATCTAGTATTCAAAAAAAAGCCAACACTCCTTGCTTCAATTAAACAAAATCATCATTAACAGCAAAGTGAACACAAGTCTGTATCCTTTAAAAGTGGTATACATGTGTGAAAATAAGAGAATTATTATATGCCCCAAAGTTGTTGTTTAACATACATATTTCTCATTTTATATGTTCATTGGAACACTAAGAGATAAATACAATTTCTTATTATTTTCAATGACTATATAGTCTTGAATCTCAACTACTGTCATCTTCAAAAGGTGCGAAACTGCTTTACTGTAGTTAAACATCCCTATTATGTGTCTTACAAAAAGATCAATTTCCTTCCCTAATCATCTATTTTCATTGAGTGAAAATGTACTAATAATAGATAAATAGTTTTCATGAAACATTTAAATAATCATGTATTGTTATTTGTGCTCAGCACATCTTATGTCATCCCTATTAAACATAACGTTTGTTTCTTTCTTTGTTTTGTATATGATAACTTCAAGTGTAATGATAACATATGCATGACATTAACATTAGACTTCTAATACAAAGGTTGCCAATTTCATATATATGTTCACGTCACTGTTAATGTAATGCTTCTATGAAACATCTTAATATGTACTTTCACATATAGTCTTCAAGAAATGTACTCACGAATATATCACAGTACATGCAGCATTATTTTGTTTCTGTTATTAAATGATAAAGAGCAACAATTCTGACAGATCTTAATGTCAATATAACATTCATGAAATCTTTGGTTTACATGCTTTGCACAGCTTTCTTATTGTTTGTCTTATGCAACAAACTACACTGCTTTATATAACAGAAATGGCATGTCCCTATGCTTATTTTTCATTCAAAAAAAAAGACATCTGAACTAATCACCTAGAAAGAGAAAAAAAAAACTTTTGGTAACCTACTATAACATAGTCAATTATATTATTAAACTATGATGTCTTAACAGTACAATATAACTTAGATTTTGATTTAATTCAGCCAGAAATCAGAGTTTATGTGTCTTATTGTATTCCCCATTCACAGTATTATGGTTTCATTGACTTTGTTCAACTGAGAACATAGTGACATTTGAGCTAATGTGTTATTCATAGCTTCCACCTATTATTTAAATTACTTTCTAAAGCTGTCCACCAATCAAAATCATGAGTTGTTAATGGCCCTGATTCTCTGCATGGGTGGGAAACTTCACAAAGCTCAAGCTGTTTACCAGCGAAACCTTAAAGAGCTTAAGATGAGAAAGCTCAAGCACTAGAGGAAAAAAAAAAAAAAAACTTTACTTCAACTTTTTATGAATACATCTTGTAGCCAGACATGTTTCTCTAACTGTCTGATTATTAAGGCTAAGGAACACATACAACAAATCTATAAGGAGGCATTATTTTAAATCTATACCAAGCATCACAGCCCCTTCCTTTGCAAACTTTAACATGAAATATATATGCAGATAATGGAATTATCCCCGTCCTCCCAAAACAAACAGCATTTCATCCTGTAAGGCACAACAGCTACACATTATCAAAGCCCATGCACTAATAAGGTAAACAACTTTCAGGTTATACTATTAGTAATGGTAAAACATCTCCTCAAATGTTACACTAAATTGCAAGGCGATATTATGTTTTTGTTGAATTTAATACCTTATTTCTGTAGTTAACTTAAACCTGTTCTCTCTTAAGAATTTTTTTTGCATTCTAAGTTAGATTCTTTGTTAAAAAACAAAGAAGATTCTCTCCTTCTTTTTAATAATTAAGTCCAACTTGGTACAGGTATAGCCAGAGAGACATGACCTATGTAAGTAACACTGAAAGTACGAGGAGACAGATGGAATCAGAGCCACAAAGTAATACATGAAACTAAATAACTGTTTTTGCTATATCTCCATGTTACACTGTTAGATATTGTATAGCATTGTTTATACCAGTACATATAGATAATGCCATAGGACAGGCCATGTTTATTTTTGTTGCAAATGCATCTAAAGTGATAAGTATACACTAAACAAAAATGAGTGTATCATTTTTCAGAAATGAATGTAAAAGGTTTCGGATTTTAAGATGGGTTGTCTGACTGGTCCGGATATTTTCAATATACCACTGTGAAAATGGTTTACTGTGGATTAATATGTGAGTCTTACTTTCCATTTTAATTCATTCTTATTTGGTAATTTGCAAAAATCTTATCCATGGATTTTTTAGCTTAGATTATTTATTTACATATTTTTAAACAGGGTGGTTCTTATGTAAGGTTGTTATCAAAGCAGAAATCAAGGAGGCATATGAATTACAGTGACATACTTTGCCCTATCCCCAGTGGTCTGACACCCTTGTTCTAATCTGCATATTACAAGCCAAGTCCTCAGACAGATTACCAAAGTGTAATAAAAAATATTGCAGGCATCTCTTCTTTTTCTAACAGTCTAGCTCTAGTCATTCATACTAGCTTGATGTATTGCTATCCAAGAACTTCACCTGAGTATGTGAACATATCAGTCAACTGTAGAGAAGTGCACTGAAATGATTCACATTTTCTTCTGCAAAAGTAGACCCTCACGGGATTCTTTCAACTAATCCATTCAAATGGCTTTCCACAAAGACAGTGTAACCTCCACAGACAGATTTCTTTCTGAAACCACCATTTATATGTTCTGCTTTGTCACAAAAAAAATCAGAACAATATGTTGAAGTAATATATACCCCTTCAACCAGAAGTAATTCTTTTTCCTCTATCTGCATGTCTAAGGTGCAGCACCGTAACTGCCATGTTTATTTGTTTTGCGTCCCACCTGATGATTTTTATTCTATGCCTTTCTGTTTCTTTTATGGATTATTCTGAAAATCTAGCTTATTGATGAATGATTTCAGATGGCCTTGTTAAAGCAATACTTTACAGTTGCCAAATTCCAGACTCCAGAGTTTCCTAAGAATCTAATTGTATTAAAAACATATATATGTATATATGTATATATGTATATTTAATTTCACATTATTATATCTCAGTGTTCCAAAAGCAGAGCAGACTCCTCCGGGACATATGGCATAGGAGCCCAAAGTCAATTATCTGCTTTACACTACTCATGAAAATGTAATCTCATGTCAAAACTACAGTATCACTACCATGTTACAGCTGGATAATGAGATCTTACTTGACAGTTACGGTAGTGCATAAGAGAGTAGCCTGGAGGGCTAAAGTCACCAAGTTGGTTCCTCGCCATAAGGGTTATTTGAAGGAAATCCTAGGAAGTGTATAGTGTGAGGGCCCAATTAAGGCTAATGTGTCTTGCGATTCAGACAAATTGCCCACATTGCAGTAAGCTATTGTGTATGACAACATGCCACATGCAAGGTGAGTGTGATTTAGAACTCTAATGTCTGTATAGGCAGATGGTGATGAGCTACAGTATTAAAATGAGGTGCTCCATGTATGCAAATGAGGGAAAACAAGATAGCAGATTCATTTAGAAATGTATAAAGACAACATGATGCACCTAGAATAGTGTTAATGACCTCAGAAAAACATTACATACATACAGGTTGATTGCAGAAATATGGTAGGGGTAGACACAGAATTAGAAAATGTGCATATACCATAGTTTAGTATTGCTACCAAATAGCATGGTCATGCTCTTCATCTACTTTGGAGTCACTGAGTCATAGGTTCATAGGTTCATAAGCTGGTACTAGGCTATTGGCCCTAAGGCCTTTGCAAGCCTAGCCATAACAATTCCCTGGAAATTTCTTCCCACAATATTTACTTCTCTGGGCCTCTGTCTAGCAGGGCGACTGACATGATCCCCGGGGTGAATTTCCTATCTCCCATCCAATCATCAAGGTTCCTTTTGAAGAGGGCCAATGAGGTGCTCTGCTTGACATGTATGGGCAGTCTATTCCAGAGTATGGGGAGTCTCTGGGGCAAGAACCTATCCCTCCAGCATGTTTTGTTCATTGTGATGATAAGGTTTAGATCCCTGGAGCGTGTGGCTCTGAGGGATTGGAATTTCTTTAAGTGGAGCATGTCCAACAGCTCAGGGTTTGACATGGCCTTGTATGTTAAGTAGAGATCGCCTCTGAGTAGATGATATGCCACAGAGTATAGCTGGAGTTTTTTTAGACGGTCAGCATATGGCATCGGCTTTAGGCCTGTGATTCTTTTAGTGAGGTATTTCTGTGGCCTTTCCAGCTGTTGCAGATGTCTTGTGAAGTACATACCAAATAGGGCATTATACTCTATAATGGGTCTAATGAGGGATGAGTACAGTGGGACAATGACCTCTTTTTTTCTGGATGAAAAGCCCTTAGTGATGAGGTGTGCCACATAGAAGGATTTCCTGACTGTTGTGGCAATGTGGTTATCGAAAGTGAGTCCACTGTCCACTTGTGTCTCTAAGTCTCTCATCACACTTTCGATGTTTAGTGTCTGGCCACCTATGTGGTAGCTCATGGGTAAGTGTTTTTTTCCAAAGGGGATAACTATACATTTCTTGGCATTAAGCTTGAGCCCATGGCTCTGGCACCAGGCATCTGTTTCTGTAAGGCCCTTTTGTAGAATATCCACATCATTTTGGGATTCTATAATGGCTCCCAGTTTGCAGTCATCTGCTAACTTTGTTAGCCAGAGTCCCTTAGTGTTGGCTTGTACTTCAGAGAAGTAGATGCCAAACAAGAGTGGTCCCAGGACTGAACCCTGAGGTACTCCACTTGTCACTTGTCTGGTGCTGGATTCGGAGTCTGCTGCTTTTACAGTCTGGGTTCTGTCAGTAAGCCAGTTGGCAACCTATCTAGTGATGTAGGGATTTATGCCCAGCTTAGTAAGTTTATCTATGATTCCAGAGTGGGGGATGGTGTCGAAGGCCTTGGTGAGGTCCAGATAGGCTGTGTGGACCGCCTTATCCTCGTCCACAGCTCTGGAGACTGATTCGAAGAAGTCAATCAGATTCAGGAGACAAGATCGGCCCTTCCCAAACCCAAACTGGGTGGGGTCCAGTGTTTGAAGGTTGCCAATGTCTTTGTTTATAAGTTCCATGATAATGCGTTCCATGCCCTTGCAGATCAGGCTTGTCAGACTGATGGGACGGTAGATCCTGGGATCCAAGGTGGATCCTTCCTTGTGGAGCAGGATAACTGTAGCTGTGCGCCACTCAGTGGGCACGAAGCCTGAGGTGAGGCTATGATTAAACAGGACACTTAGGTGGGGTGCCAGTTCATTTTGTAGTTCATGTAGTACACAGCCTGGGATGTCATCTGGTCCCATGGATGCTGTATTCTTAGCTTTAGAGAGTGCTGTTTCTACCTGTGTGGCTGTGATTATCGGAATTTGGCAATCTTTTGGTATTGAGATGGGCCCTTTAGGGGTGAAAGGGGGTTGAAGTTGGCACTAAATCGATCTGCCAGGATATTGGCAATATCCTTGGGATCAGTATATTTAATGCCATTCTGTTGTAGCTCAGAGCAGATCTGAGCATTGCCATTTAGATTCTTGACATAACTATAGAATGCCTTGTGGTTGTCTTTGGAATCTTTGGCAATTTTATTTTTGTAACTAGCTTTTGAGGATTTTATGAGGGATCTCAGTTTCTTACTGAGGCTGGTGTGAGAGTTTTTTGCATCCTGGGATTTTCCTCTTTTCTGCAACCATTTCTTCCTTCTGTTGTATAGTTTGTTTATAGCAGGGGACTACCAGATTGGCTTCCTTTTTTTGGAGAAGATCATCTTGGTTCTATTTGGGATGGCACGATCCATGCACAAGTGGATGTACTCGTACAGTGCCTCACCATGTATTTCTTATTTATTCTTTTTTTTTGGGGGGGGGGGTTGATGAGGAATCTCTGTCACCACTCCATTTGTCGCATATTTCTGGTCAGGTACACATTGACTGCACTTAACATTTTATGGCCCTTATGATAAAAAATATGTATATAAACCATTTCTGTGTGGATAGTGACATCATACTGGAGCTAGCAGGCATGTGTCTGCCTCATCTGCAAACCCACAGGAAACATGAATAACACATCCCAGAGCATATAAAGCAGGGTGTGGCTTAACATATACTAGCTACAGGGACCTTTCTGCAACCAATAGATGATGTAGTGGAGATATCCAAGGCACATTCCATGGGGATACTCTGGCAGTTTCTTGATGCCATGCTACAACATGTGGGGGAGCATACAAAATTTCCAGAGAACAGGAGAAAGCCAGCACTATTCAAGCTTTTTATGAAATATCCCATTTCCCTTAGGGGCTAAGGACCATAGATTGCACACACAATGAAATAAAGGTCCCACCTGCTATTCTTGGAAGAAGGCATGCAAATTGTAAGGGTTATCACTCCATTAACTGTCGGGTGGTCTGTAATGAGCTGGGTATCATCTGCAATGTGTACACAAGCTAAAAAGCAGTTACAATGACTCCCACATATGGCACTCATGTGGAGAGTGTCTTCACCACTGTCATCCTGTTGGTGATACTGGATATGTCCTGGACAGTACCTGACAGCACCTATCTGAACTCCATAGAGTATGACAGTCCATGCATATAATTATGCCCCATCACAAGACTGGATCATTGCAGGGCATGTGTTTAGGCTGCTGATGGGATAATTTCACTGCTTGGATGTATCTGTGGTGCCCTGGAGTATAACCCTATCAAAATGTTAAATAATATTTTTAATGTGTACAGTGATACTAAGTATAATGATTAGGAGGCAGTTCATCAGGGAACCCAGTGGCAGGATGAAGATCTCCTAACACTCCAAGCAATGGAGGCTGGGTCATATCAGGACTCAATGCATCACTAAGCAGTAGAGTAATGAACAAGGAAGATGGAGGAGTGCACACTAACCCATGGCACTGGCAAAGATGCAGTGGCAGGCATTTAGATTTGATGCACAGTAAAGCATACATGCAACATTAAAACTGATGCATGCAAAATCACTACCAGAATGTGATGGCCCATGCATAGGCTTACCATACTATGCACCAAACATAGTCAACCCATCTAGTAAAGCACATATGTGCAGGGTTGGATCCCAGCACAAAGCAACTTAGCTCAGTGCTGGCTGGTAGGCTCAGGCAGGACATAAGCAAAATAAAAAAAATGTTTCTTCCAAAAATAAATAAATAAAGTCAGAAGAATGGTATATTTTGTCTGCACAGGTTACACTCATTCAAAAGAGCAGAAGTCAGCATGCATACTCTCTCTCTCTCTCTCTCTCTCTCACACACACACACACACACACACACACACACACACACACACACACACACACACACACACACACATATATATACACACACACACTCTTTCAGCTGTCAGCACTGAGCGAGAGTTTTGAATTGGCCAGAGTAAGGAGATAACACAAAATAGCATCCAGAAGTGCTACCAGTCAAGCAGGAGCTTTGAATTAGCACTCATTGAGTTGTTTTCATTGATCATTGAATTATTTTCTCCCTCCCAATTGAGCAAATAGCAAGCAATTCATGTTTTACTGGTGTTTGTTAAAGGTAATAACTTCTGAATATAATTGCAATAACGTCAAAGATGTCAAAACTTATAGAGCTATTAGATGTTATGCTTTGAATGTTTTCGATAATGGCAGATGATTCTAGACTGAATTATTGTTTTTCAGCAGCATTATTAGTTTTTTTAAATAGAGGACTTGTTCCTAGGACAATAGTATTACTAATGTACAAGTATGTCTGCTTATCCAAGACATCTTTCTGTAAGATATCTATATTGTTCAAACCCAAGCTAGTGCTATTCACACTTGTAATAGCACTAGACAATGGAATGTCCTGAGACAGACTAGTAGAGACATTTACCTGCTGAGAATTATATTTAGTTTTAGATTCATGGATTTTTATTTTTACACTCACTTGAGTTAATCTGGCTAACTAGTTCTTTTTCATCCATGGGGATTGAGCAGGAAGGATTGCTGTTCCATTTGTTCTTAGACAGAGGGAAACACTAAGCTTTATTTTCCTTTATTTTAGGTACATAACTATCTGCTATTTATTTATTTATTTATTTATTTATTTATTATTTTCTCTAAAAGCTATCTTAGATAGACTTTTTGTCAACTTCTTATTTGGTAAAGTTCTATGACCGGCATCATTCTTAGTATCTTGACTAATTCTAGATGTTTCACTGGTGTACAGAATGAGTCTCTTGGCACAATCATATTCGGTGCATTTTCACATTAGATTACCATGGATTATTTTTAACAGTTGTTGTGACTTAGTCAGATTTAAACAGATAAATAGGTATATCTGGTGTTTATGTGTTTAATGACTAAAACACAATCTGTACATCACACCAGTAATTAGATCTTCCAGTGCATAACTGTTAAGAACGTCCATCTTGATATCACAAATGCTAGATCTTCAGTCAGTCAGCAGATGAATGCATAACTTATAACCTTAATATATGACAGTTTGATGTTTTGGGCAAATACTGCCTCCATGCTGACAATAAGCATTTTTTTTTACCAAAGTCAACTTGATATAAACTTGTTAGTTAAAGTAGACAGCTATTGCTCTCTGATGACTTATTATTACCCCAGTATGGATCATCCAGGAAAATAACTGCAGTATAGATTAACTGCCATATGATGACTGCAAACTGAAGAATTACAGAAAATTCAGGTATGATAAATCACCAGGGATTACAATTAATAGGTAGTAACAATCATTAGATCATCATATTTATTGCTCAGAAAAAAAATATTTTTAAACCTTTGCTATTTGTTGTATGAGTCCAAGAAAATGTCTTGAAGTTTAATAGATTGTCAGATGCATTTTCAATTAATGTGAGTTTCTAGGGAAGAGAGGTTTGCTGTTCATTGTGCTAAGTTTGTTTTCAGTGTGACATTCTTTTATTTTGTTTATCAAATGGCTATTAGTGTTTCTTCAGGAAATTTTGAAATAACAGTTTTAAATTAAATCCGAATCTCTGGGATCACTGTAAAATAATAAGAAGAAAAAGAAATGGTATGTGCGCTGAATGGATTTATTATAACTGAAGCAAGACATCCAAGTACTGAGGCATTCATCTGGCTGGGGGTAGTCCATAAGGTCTCAATGACCCATAATCTGTCTTTGGATGAGTACAATGGCTTCCATGGGTTAATGTGTGAGTCACGTTGAAACCACAAATGTATGACTGAAGTGTGTGTCTAATGTGGGGATGGAGGGGATTACTGCACAAGGCTTTGTTCTGGGCAACTGACTGGCTGTTTCAGAATGTGCATAAAGCACTGGTGGGCTGTAGTCATGTGTGTGTGTGTGTGTGTGTGTGTGTGTGTGTGTGTATATATATATATATATATATATATATATATATATATATATGTGTGTGTGTGTGTGTGTGTGTGTGTGTGTGTGTGTGTGTGTGTGTGTGTGTGCATCTATATATATGTGGGATCACTACTATATCCCGAATGTTCAAACTACCGACGCCCAAAATCGCAAGACGGAAGTACTCAAATAGCAAAATACCTAAACTACTGAATCCTGAAGCTCACAATCTCAAAATACAGAGAGTATCAGTGTGCTTTGAAGTAGCGTATAAAACGTCTACTTTGACGTACATGTGCTGTACCACAATAAACAAGGAAAAAATGTCCGACAATAGCTATAGTGCACCCGGAGATATTGGCAAATTGTATAGCCGAGTACAGTCTCAGCAAAGTAAAGATGTATTAGTTATTGAATGTTATGTGTACCATCTAGAAAGGAAAAGGTATCCCGGCGTTACTGGTGCTGTAAGTTTAAATGGAGTGAAAGCTGCAAAGGGAGAACGGTAACATTATCATTATCTGAGGGTGAGCAATTGTTAAAGAGGATGCCTCATCATCACTCTGGAGATCCGTTTGAGGTTAAAAAATATAAAGTATGCGGTACACTGAAGGACAAAGCATGTATCTCTAGAGATGCACCTTGCATGCTACTGGAAGATGCTATGGCATCAACATCTTTACACTGTGTTGCAAGTCTACCTAATAAAAAAGCGCTATTACAACAGATTAGAAGAGTGAGAAGTAAAAATAGCAATGAAATGTGCATCTCTAATTTAACATTAGAAGCTCTTGATATCACCATGTTCCCCTTTCAGAGTGGTACATTTATTGAAAAGCGCATGGTAGATGAACCGTCTCGTAATACTGTAGTGGTGTTTAGCACTATAATTAATCTACATGATTTGAGTGTAGCTACTATATGGTTAATGGATGGAACGTATTTCTCTAAAGGTGTGCTCTGCCGACAACTGTACAGTATTCATGGCATAGTCAAGCATGCTGGCTATAGTAAGTGTGTGCCGTTATTGTATTGTTTAATGTTGAAAAAGTCACTAAGGGCATACAATATGATGTGGCTCTGTGTACTATACTTGTTGTCAGTACATGACTTCCCATTAACGCTACAGTTTATCCTTTGTGATTTTGAAGTGGCTGCTTTAAAAAGCATTAGGTTAAACTTTGCAAATATTACATCGAAGGGTTGCTTGTTCCACTTCGAATGTAATGTTCGGGGGAAAGTGCAGCAGCTTGGACTGGGCTCACTTTATAATTCAAACCATTCATTTCAATTGGCGGTGAAATGTTAAGTTGGGCTACCATTCCTTCCTGAAACAGACGTCATACCAACATTTACTGCCTTAAAGGAGATATTTCCAACAGAGGGAAAGGACATTGTACGTTATTTTTCTGATTGGTACGTGTTTGGTAAACTTAGAAAGTTGGCTACTCGATCTACTAGTGTAACACGTTTTCCACCTCTATTTCCTATAAAATTTTGGAATGTGTATGAGCTAAACAGGCTATTCCTTCCACATACACAGAACTCGGTGGAAGCATGGCATCGCCGATTAAAATGTTTGATTGGTAGTAAGACAACTGATTTGTCGGTGTTGATGAGTGCTTTGGCGAACGAACAAAACCGTGTGGATGGATTGTGAGGACGTTTGTTAGCAGGCTGTCCATGCTCTCCTAAACATAGAAAGTTGTTCAGCGGCATAGCCAATTTCAGCGTGTTTTGGATAATCCAAACAGTTATTCACCTATAGAATTCATCAGAGCTATAGCTCGTTTATTATAGATGTGAGAAATCTATTATGTCGTACCTTGATACACTGGTTGATGTTTAAGTTTACATGGGTTCACTTTTGTTTGTTCGTGGTTACTGGCTACAGTAAGTGTTACAAACTTGTACAAGAGATTTGTGTGGATTTGATTTCTGGTGATATTCACATTTCTGGAGAAATGTTATGCAGCATTTCGTATGCTATTCATCTGGTTCGAGGTCTTTGTTTTCAATTTCAGGTATTTCACTGAGTGTGTTTCACTATTGCTGTTGTCACACTGATTTAATTCGGTATTTTGGGCTTTCATGATTGTGAGCTTCGGGATTCAGTAGTTTAGGTATTTTGCTATTTTGGTACTTTCATCTCGTGATTTTGGGCGTCGGTAGTTTGAACATTCGGGATATAGTAGTGATCCTATATATATATATCTATATATATATATATATATATATATATATATATATATATATATGTGTGTGTGTGTGTGTGTGTGTGTGTGTGTGTATATATATATATATATATATGTGTGTGTGTGTGTGTGTGTGTGTGTGTGTGTGTGTGTGTGTGTGTATATAAATACATACATATATATATATATATATATATATATATGTGTGTGTGTGTGTGTGTGTGTGTGTGTGTATACATATGTGCAAGTGTGTACGCTAATATACAGCCTCAGCAGTTGGTGCATCACTGTGGCTCAATGTAACAGATAGGCCTGGAGCACCCATGGAAGATGAACAGACATCCTGTGAGTATCAATGCCCATAGGAGTTACTTTTACTGGAAATCTCTTGGGTAGTACCATTTCTCTGGCAGAATGTGCATGTGCTATTTGACCATGAGTGGCATATTTTTCCAGCTGTGCAACTGGTGCTACTGCACTGACCTCAGGGATGCCATTTCCTGCCCCTAGGCACCTCCACACCTCAAATCCCTGTGGAAGTACTGGCATTATGTGACTATAACCTTGGCCATACACATCCATTATGGAGGCATAGGTGGACTGGCTGCACGGACAATGCCTGCCACATGACATATACATTTGGAAGGACCAGCTTTGCATCATTCAGCACATAAATGATATGTTAAATTTATTTATATTTATTTATTTGTTGCATTTATTAACCAGGAAAGTCTGACTGGGCCAGTAGCCCATTTTCAGTGGAGGCACATGGAGAAAAGGTCCTCAACAGTACAATATATATATTGTAAGACACAGCATTTGTTAACTGTACAGTAATTTTAAGACATTAATATGCAATTTATACTTACAATAACATAAGACAGTTTAGGCAAAAATTATGATGCACAGAATAGCATTGTTTGACTCTAGATTTGATAAATAACCTTGTAAAAAGTTTCCTATAAGCAGTGTTGTCAAAGTAGCAAGGAGGGAATTAATACAAAGGAATATTTAGTTGGAGTGGGATCAGGGAGAATTTGTAGAAATAGTGACGAGAAATACCAGGATGGGTAGGCAGTGGAGTGAGTGAGGATAGGTAGATTAGTCCGCGGAAAGGCAGGAGCAAAGCCAGTGGTTAGTTAGGTAGTTTATTAGTAGTTGTTTGAACTTGTGATAGTGTGGCTTTTTAGTAATTGCAGGAGGGAAGAGTATTCTGTAATCTGGTAATTTTATTGGAATAGAGACAGTCACCATGATAGTTATTGGATTTGGTGACTTTTAGTGTAAATGTATTGGAGGATCCCAGGGTCCTGGGGTTAAGATTTGGTTGGACGAGATTGGAGAGGGCAGGGAGTTAGTGGGAAGGTGAATTATTCTGTGGACTATTTATAGTTGGTTGAGATCCAGAAGGTTAGGGAGTTCAAGCCATTTTAGTTGAGAGAGCCCAGTACAATGGTGAGTCCTGTGTGGGGCATTCCAAGCAAACTTTGCAATTTTGAGATAGCGGGATTCTAGATTATTTTGGCCCGATTTGTAAAGGTTGGTGAGTATGTGGGAACCATAAAGGAGGGGTGAAAGTCAGTGAGAATGGGCTGTGGCAAGCCTGGTGTTATGAGACAGATGTAGTTTGCCCCTATATAAGGTGTCAAGCTTGATGTGCACTTTTTTGATTGTTAAGGAGACATGTTTTTCAAAAGTTAGATTCTCATTGATAGTGACCCCTAGGAGTTTGACTTCAATCTTGGTGCTGTTTGAGAAATAAATTGATAGAGGGGCATTACATGGTTTGGATTTTTTGTTTTTGAAGATTATAAATTTGGTTTTGTTTGGGGTGAGAATTAGTTGATGTTCTGAAAGGTATTTTTCTATGCTTAAGAAGAAAGATTGTAATTTTATTTGAAATTCTTTGGGTGTTGGGGCTGAACATATAAGGGCAACATCATCTGCTTGTTGGATGGTCATGGCTAGTATAGTTGCTATGTGAGATTGTTTGTGAATAGGATGAAGAAGAGATGACCAAGTAGATAGCCTTGGGGCACACCAACAGAAATGGGGAGAAGAGGGGAGAGAGCATTTTGTCATTTGGTGGCCTGCTGCCTATTTGAAAGATAACTGAGGAACCAGGACAGAGGTGGTGGTTTGATGCTGTAGGTAGAGAGTTTATTGAGTAGGTGTTGGTGGGAAATGGTGTAGAAGGCTTTAGACATGCCAGAAAGATAGAAGAGACTACCTGGCCTTTATTTAGTAGTTGATGAATGGTGCTTGTAAAAGGGATTAGGGCAGTGGAAGCACTGTGTTTGGGTTTGAAGCCGTGTTGTGAGTGAGATAAGAGATTATTTGAGAGTAGATGGTTGAGAAGCTGTGTGCATGCATTTTTCTAGGATTTTGGCTAGGGGTATAAAATGGTGATGGGGCCAAAGTTGGATAGCTCTTTGGAGGGACCCCCTTTGTGGAGTGGGATGATATGGGATATTTTCCAGAGAGTAGACACACGATGTTCAGAGATTGAGCAATTGATTAAGATAGATACAGGGTAGTCAATGGACAGGGCTGCAAATTTTAAGAATTCATTTGGGAGCCGGTCTGTAGCCAGACAGCAGTGTTTAAGTTTGGCTACAAGAGATTTTATGAAGCTTGTTTAAATGGGAGAAAAACTAAAAGGGTTAAGATTATCAGGGATGATGATATGGAGTGTAATAGGTGTAGTAGGATGGTTGCCTAGAAGGGAGGTTATGGAATTTATGAAATGGGAGTTGATATGAGTTGCTATGGGTTCACTATTGTTAGTGGTCATTGGGGTTGGGGTAGGGGAGTGGCCTGGACTTAGGAGATAGTTTATGTTATCCCATAATTTACAGGGGGGGTTTTTTTGTGTTTCTGTTGGCAGGAAAGGAAGTACTTTTGCTTGTCTGCTTTAATTTGTTTTTGCTAGATTCTTTCACTGTTTATAGGTAGTCAGGCTAAATATGCTTTTGGTGGTATGGTAGTCAGACCAGGTGGTATCTCTTTGTTTAAGTAAGAGCTTGGTTTCTTTGGTTAACCAGGGCAGAGGCATGGATTTTGTGTGAACTTTTCTAATTCGGGCAAGGTTGTTGAGTATGTCAAGGAAGGTAGAGTTGAAGAATTGTGCTGTTAGGTAGAGTTGAAGATACTTTAGGGGTGCCCAGTCAAATTGTTGTAGGATCTGATTAAAGATTGAGGGTGAGAAGCATTTGTTTGCAATGAATGTATTTGTAGGAGATGTTAGAGTGTGTACACATTTTCTGTAAAGAAAAGTGGGGGCATGATCACTGAGCAAGTCTGGACAGCAACCTGCTATGTAATTTAGGTTGGGATTGTTTGTTAGAATCCAGTCTAATGTAGGCTGTCTGTTGTTGTGTTTGTTGAAACGTGTAGTGCAATTTATGGTCTGGGTGAAATTGCAGAGCTTGAGGAAATTTGTAGGGTTATCAGATGTACAGATTTTCCAATCAAGTTTGAAATCACCAATAATAATTGTTTCTTGATTGAAGTTAAGGGATGCCCATGAAAAGAGGCTTTTGGTGATGGATAGGGTATTACCAGGAGGGTAAATATGTGATGTGTACTAAGGGATGTCATCCCACACACCTTGCAGTACTCATATTATCTCTGCATAAGCAGAGCTGGTACTAGCTTGTGCTTTTATGATGACAGTGTATATACATTAGGTTGCACTCATCAACACACAAAGTCTAGGAGGAGGGTCTTACCAAGGCCTTTCACATGTGTCAGTACTTATACCCATATATCCATTCCCCCCAACCTATGGGGTTTGTGGCATAATGAATAACTTGGCTACAGAGGGGGGGTTATTGTCCTGGCTGTCTGTTTTCACACAACCCTGTCCTCCCTGTATACTTTGTGTTTTTAGGGTATCCACAGTCACAGGAGCTGTGTTTGCAGTGTAGGTAGTTAATCATGAGTGTACATTCCATGTGTACAATACAGAAATAATACTCCCTGACAATTTCAGCAATTCACTATCATCATATTTGTCATAGATGGATGAATCTTTGGCATCAAGAGGGAGATGTCCCACACTGATTCTGCTTGGAAGAGAATCGAGAGTGAAGATAGCAGATTGTAATGCTCAGTATAAGTATACCCATCACCTCTGCCTTATATCTAATGCAGATTTATTAATATAGTGCTTAGCAGCATTACTGAAAAATATACCTCTCCTTGTGCATGGGCCTGTGGAAGTGGTTGCCCTGATGTACCCATGGTAACCACACTATACAACATCTGTGAGATGTTTAGTTACAAAGTGGGTATCAAACTAAAGCATGTCATAATACAGTCATATCAGTACTTATCTGAGTGTGAAACCATGGACTGCCATGCTGTGTGTAGTATGGCACACTTCCAAACCGTGGACTGCTGCCTAGCCACGCTGTGTGTAGTATGGTACACTTCCACTGAGTCAACAATGAGATCCTGCCAAGCACAATCACTGCAGGACTGAACAGCAATGTCCTGCTCAATCAGCCATCAGCTATGGAGATGGAAGGCCTGTAATAATGCCATATTCTCTGCATCACAGAATTTTCTTTTTCTAGTCCTTCTCTTGCAAAGCATATTGCTTTATGAATGAAAACACATTCTGAAAGTATGACACTGAGAAATGCTTACCTGTCTACTCTGTGTACAATATAACACCTTTCCCAGCTGTGAGCTGTTGGCATAGATTTATGCTTTATACACTACATCTAATACTAGCCAAACATATACAACAGTACAATCAATTCCCCCACCCTAAATACACACACACACATACACACACACACACACACACACACACACACACACACACACACACACACACACACACACACACACACACACACACACACACGCACTCACACACACACACACACACTCACATAAAGACACAATTAACCCACAAAAAACCTGCCCTGACAGGACTCCATCACAAGGTTTGTAGTATTTTTTGGTATACAGTGTACAAAACATGCCCTTCCATAGGGACATCATGGTATAATACCCTCTGTGGTCAACTTCAATAGACACACAGTCAAACACATGCAATTTAGTTTGTAGGGTGCAGCTGTAGTGGTTTCATTTGCATTTGGCAATCCTGAGTTACTTTTATACATACCAATTTCAGTCTTACAAAAATCTATACACAAGAATATATGTGGACCATCCTATTAAAAGGCTGTGCAGCCTTCCCTCCTTTAATAACTATCTCAGTCACTTTTGGATGTGCCTAAAATAAGCCTTACTAGCACTTGTTTATACCATCTCTGTACTACATTGGCCAATTTTCTCTCGTTAAAAAAAAAAAAAATTAACAGGTACAGCATATGTCCTGGTATCAGGTATTTATAGTAAAATGTTTCACATATCTTCTGTATGTACAATTTCAGCTTTCAACAGTATTGATTGCCTTGAACAGGTCCAGCTTGTTTCACCAAAGTAGCTCCATAGCTCAGTGAGGCTCTTTGTAGATGCAAATGTTAATATCATGCTAATCCAGCCCCTAGTGTGTGAAAATTGTGCTAATAAGGACTCATCTGGTAAATATCTGTAAAGAAATCAATCCATGCACATTGCTCAGGAGAGTCATGTGACATACTAGACTACAGATCGCTGTCTTTGTACTAGTTGTAGTCCATGCTGTACATGCTGTGAAATAAGGTTCTCTGTGAACATTACTTCATACCTAGCTGTTCCCTTTAGGAGCTGCACAGAATAGCACTGTCCATTACAACTCCTTGTGCTGCTAGTGCTAATGAGCTATTTAGCATTGCATGACAATTAAAGCATCTGAAAATGATTGTGACCACGAGATGCTAGCCATAGTTGTCAGCTATGAGCATGGCTTGCACCATGACTTCTGAGGACAGTGGCAGTTTTTGGGCTATATGTATTACACAGAATTAGTTATGACTGGGGGGTCTATATTACAACGCCAAACTCACAGGAGTCCAGATGTTGTAATATCGAACACATATGTTCGAAATGTGAAACTAGCAAAGGCACGGAACACCGATTTTTTTCCCTGGGAAAAAAATCGGTGGGCTGTTTTTGCGACTTTGCTATTTCCTCCACTGTGGTGTGATCTCAGAGTTGGTATATTTAAGTCAGGAGGTGGGGGTGTGGGGGGTGGTGGGCAAAGCCCCCCACATTAGTATAAGTTTAAAGTGTACATGTTTTTTTTTTGTTTGTTTTTGTACAGGAACAGTGATTTTTTTTTCCCTGGGAAAAAATTGCTGTTCTGTATTTTCGTACATTTTGGATTTCAAACTTCCTGGTTCAATATTACATTGTTCAAACTCCTGTGAGGATGATGAGGTAATATAGACCCATGACTGGGGTTTTTTTGTCACAACACCAAATTTTTTGCTTTCTTGAAATGGATTCTAAGATTCTCCTCTTGAGTGTAGCTTTGCTCTCCTTTACTTCCCTATCAAACTGAATTTCTCTGAGAAATTTCTCTAGAACATATTAAACAGGTTATGTTCAGTAGCCATGAACTACAATAGGCTAAATTTAATTATGTGTCTGCTGAGGAGTGTGTTGTGAATGTCTCTTCTGGGAGAAATTTTAATTGTTCATTCTTTGAAATGAAAGTGTATCTGTCTTATGTGTGTTACAAGACTAACATTGGCTGTTTTAAGTTCTGTTAGTTTTATAGCCTTCTCTCAGTTTGTTTATTTCAGTTTCAGTTGTTAGAAGGAGGTACTAAAGCCAGTAATGGCTTCTTCACATTGACTAGTGGTAGTCTGCTTTCTTTTGAATTTAGTCTTTTATTTTAATATGTTTGCTTTAATAACAATGCATTTTGGGATTTTCTGTGTGCAGCATGTGAAGTTATGTTTTTCTCATATATGTATAAACATATGTATTTATTTTTTGTATGTATGTGTTTTATATATATATATATATATATATATATACACATATACACATACATACATATATAAATAAAATATAGATATATATGTGCTGCTTTTTTAAAACTAAGTATCAAACTTGATTTAAAGGGACTATGTTAGATAATCTACGGTGCTTTTGTTGTTTCATTTTAAATAGTTTATGAGCTGCATGCAAACGTTTTGCTTATTTTCTTAGGACGTGCCATACAATTCTGGTGGTTATTGTACAAACTAAGTAGCTCTAATGAGATATCAAGGGGGCAGAAAAACTGTTGATGCATTAATAATGTAGATATTTTGATGAGCCACCAGGAATCAAAATAAAAAATATCCATCAAGTGCACAATAATTACCTTTTGTTACATCTCATATCTGGGGCATAGAAAAGAATATGTATGTGAAGGTAATATCTACAGAACATATTTTTTAAATCATGTGATGTCAGTAGAAAAGTATATAGATCCAAGTACATCATCAAGCATGTATCTAAATCCTTGGCAAGCCATCAGTCCTTAAAAATCCCCCCAAATCATCACATTTGCAGACCTTTGTAAAATACAAAGAAAATGTTTACACAATGCCAGTGCAGGACAAAATACTTATGCGACTCCAAAATATAGCCCGCCTAAAACAAATCCCAAACTTAAGTCTATGTCCTTAGCTTAAAAGAAAATAATGACATAAAACGAAATTAAATTTAAGAGAAACTAAAAGGTCAGACATCATTTACCATTTAATATGTGCAAAAAAGTAAATTTGTGCACTGCATCCACAAAATAGACACATACCTCACCATTCAGTAAACAATATTACAAGCAAGATGGACCTGACTCTATCAGACTTAACTAAGACTATAGTAACTAAACACACTGCAAAAGAAGAACATTGAAATTCTTTTGAAATCTTAAGATAACCCTCACTGTAGTCTTAAAATACATAAAAGGTCAGCACAATCAATTCTTTTTTTTAAACAAGAAACATCTTTATTAAATGATCACATATGACACAGACAATCATACATTTATATAAATGAAAACAAACCATATTGACATAATTTTAGTTGCAAAAGTACATTGCAAATCATATTGACATAAGGGCAGATTCAATAAAGCCTACATGTTCTGTTACAACCATGTGTGGGATAGCACACAGTTTTGTATTCAGTAAGTGGCTGTATACGTCTTGTAGATCCATGTAAACACAGTAAACATCATGTTATGCTAACTACAGCACAAGCAGCTGAATTGTATGCTAATCAACCAATCCAGGTTAGAGACACTATTTAATAAGCTATAAAACAACCATGTAGACTCAGTGCTGGTTTTCTCTGCCACTTCCAAAACCTATTGGAATACAGCCATGCACACTAGTCTACATGTACGGAATGTTAAGGGCTACTGCTGCTCTTATTCATGTGTATGTACAGCAGGCCCAGGTCTGTGCTGCTGCTGCTAATAGACCACAGCCAAGAAGGAGAAGGGTTTTTAGACCCTGTTTAACTTTTCACAATCTGTATGAAGTGGAAAATGTAGAGCTATACAGGGTGGATAGAGACACACATTACAGGAACTCTGCAATCTCTATCGTCCTCATCTGAGAGCAAGGGCAAACTAATGTCACAGGCATCACCATCCGGAATCCTCCATTAGTTCCTGAATGTTATGCTGCAACAGCTAGTGACTACATATATTTTCTCCATACACCTGAGGACAGAGACAGAACTATGCAGGAGTTCTACCCTGTAGCACACTACCACAAAGTCCTGAATGCCATAGACCATACACATGTAGAAATTAAAGCAACACCTGGTGAACAGGGAAGGGTGTACATAAATAGAAAGGGATTCCACTCTATTAACTGCTAGGTCATGTGTAACTCTAAGGGAATCATCCTAAATTTGTGAGCTGGCAACTCAGGCAGTTACCACAACTCACATATCTGGCACAACTGTCAACTGTATGAGATGTTTACTGGGGGATGCAGGTTTTGCACTAGAACTGTGGCTGATGACGCCCATCAGAAATGCACACACACCAACTGAAGAATGCTATAATGAGGTGCACACTGAAACAAGAAATATCATGGAGAATTTGATGGGGTTGCTGAAGTTGTGGTTCTGGTGCCTAGATACATGTGGGGGGGAGCCATGCAATACAATCCCCATACATGTGCTGAAATATCCACTGTCTGTGCCATGTTTCTTAATATTATCCTGAGAAAGCAGTTTCAGTAGGAGCACCATTGGAAGGGCAACATATCCCACCACCACTGTCAAGGTCATCACACCCACATGCAGGTGAGGAGCCAGAGGGGGAACCAGCAGCCACTGTGAGTGTAGGTGTGTACAATATGCCCTTGCACTGGGCAAAAGGCAATGGATAGCATATGCACTCACCACCTAAGGGACTAAAACCTGCATCCAGCATACATACATACAGTATCATTGATGCCAAGCAATGCTCATAATCTTTACTTTCCTATGTAATGGCTGTATACTGCTAGACAGAGTCAGCCCCAAACTAAAACTCTTGCAACTGAATAAAACTAGAATAAAAAAAAAAGTGTCTAATAATACAAAGGAATGGCATATCCTTTCACACTGTTACTTAATAATGTAAGTAAGTATAAGTTGGGTGTTTTTTACAGCAAAGGTGTAACAGCAGTAACTTATGTGAATACATTTATTTTTATTTATTTATTTATTTGCAGTTGGTTTACCAGGATAGTCCATTGGGCCAAAATGAACCCGTTTTCAATGGAGTCCTGGGGAGAAAAGCTCCAGTAAGAAGGTTACAATAGGTTTTACATTAGATTACAATGTTTACAAGTCACCAAATTAGAGCAAAGACATTTCATGTAGTATGGCTTGAGAAACAAGGTTACAAGTAGGTTTTAGGTTATATTACAATATTTTCCAACGATGCAGTTTAAAGCATAATGTATCAAGTAGTACAGACAGGTGATGAAAGTTTCAGAAGATATAATACTGGTAATGAAAACATTTCTATATAAGTACTGAGAGGTCCTAAATATTGACCAAACTTGAAAGTATGACACATAACACAATTTTTAAAAAGTTTGGTTAGAACAAGTAGAGAGAGTTTGAGTTAGGAGAGGCAGTATAGGAAGTTAGAGGAAGGGAGGGAAAAAGGAGTTTGCCAGTTTATATTATGATGGATGAGAACAGGAGCATTCCCACTGGGATATTAGGTGAGAGTGAAGAGATTTTTTGAAAGTGAAGTGGTTAGAGATGATACGAATGGATGGGGGTAGGGAGTTCCAGAGACGTGCTAGGCCATAGGATAGGAGATTTCTACCTGGGGGGGCGAGTAGGTTTATGCAATTCTATTAGATTTTGGTTGTTAGATCTTAGTACTCTGTTGGGTAGGTGCATTTTAAAGGCGGAGGAAAGGGATGGACAGAGAAGGGGGATGAAAATGAGTTTATGTGCTAGAGTCAGTTGAGTGTAGGTGAGATGATTGGAAAGTTCTAGCCATTTTAGTTTGTGGAGAGAAGAACAGTGGTGGGTAGATGATTTGTGGCTAGTAGCGAATTTGGCGATTTTGTTGTAACATGAGGAAAGTTGTGTTTTAAGGGAAGATTGTAGATTAGTTAAGAGTGGGGCTCCATAGAGAAGGGAGGGGATAAGAAATGAGGTAGAGAGAGTGATTTTGGTGGAGGGTGTGAGGTAATGATTTTGTCGATAGAGCATGCCTAATTTTTGATGTTTTTTTTTTATATTTAGTTGTAGGTGGGAGTTGAATTTAAGCGTACTATCAATTTGGACCCCAAGTAATTTAGTCTCAGGCACCGGTTCAAGAGATGTATTGTTATTACTAGTGATATAGAAAGTGTTTGTATTGATGGAGGTGACTTTAGAGGGAGTGAATACCATTAATTTGGTTTTAGAGGCATTTAGTGCTAGGTGATTTCTTTTCATCCATTGTTCTGTGATTGAGAATGCATCTTGTGTAAGTTTTTGCAGTGTGGGGAGGGATGTGGTAGAGCAGATAATAGTTGAATCATCTGCATATTGGATGATATTTGAGAAAGGAATAGAATTTCGGAAGTCATTTATGAATATATTAAAGAGGAGAGAACCTAGTATGGGAGCTTGAGGAACTCCAGTTGGGGTAGCAAGGAAAGAAGAGGTGGCTTTCTTCCATTTTACTGATTGATATCTATTAGATAAGTAACTGGAGAACCAGTTCTGAGAAGAAGAAGATAGGTTTAGCTGAGAGAGTTTAGTTAGAAGAAGTTTGTGAGAGATAGTGTCAAAGGCTTTAGAAAGGTCAAGTAGGAGGGTAGAGACAATATGACCAGAGTCTTGGGCTTTGTTTACAGTTTCCAGGAAGGAGAGGAGGGCTGTCATAGTGCTATGACCAGGCCTAAAACCATGCTGTGTTGGAGTTAGTAGGTGATTGTCTATGAGATATGGTAGGAGTTGTAGTTGGATACATTTTCTAGGAGTTTAGAAATGGGAGATAGGATAGCGATGGGTCGGAAATTAGTTGTATTGTTATTATTACCACCTTTATGCAAGGGTATGATGAAAGCCTTTTTCCAGATTTGGGGTACTATGCTTTCTTGGATAGAGTGGTTTATTAGGATACTGATGGGGTAGGCAATGGCTTCTGCAGCTATGCTAAGAAAGTATGATGGGATGTTGTCAGGGGCATTAGATCCTGGCTTAAGTTTTTGAAGGAGTTTTTTTATGGTGGATATGGGTATAGGTTTGAAAGAAAAGGAGAGGAAGGGGTAGGGAGGGTATTAGAGAGTGATGATAGTGGAGAAGAAGAGAGTGTAGTAGTAGGAGTGCAGGTAGAAGTGTTTGTAGAGGATGTTGAGGGTGAAATGGAAGGTGTGGTGTTGTCAGAGAATGTTGAGGTTAATTTAGAAATAGAATTTATGAAGAAAGAGTTAAATTGTGTGGCCAAATCTATGTCAGGAGCACTGGGGTCTGGGCTGGGGTTGTCAATTTTGCCTGGATTGATAAGGGTGGCGACTCCTTTCCAGAATTTCTGAGGGTTTGTTTTATTGCTGTTTTGGAGTATGGAGAAGTAATTTCGTCTGTCAGTGATAATAAGCTTTTTGACTTTATTTCTGAGTGTTTTATATTCGTTATGAATGAGGGGAGACTTATTTTTGTGGTAGAGTGCCCAGACTTTGTTTCTGCGTTGCATGGTGACTAGAGTACTTTTGGATAGCCAAGGAGCAGTTTGCTACTACTTTCCTACTCTGAACCATTTATGTCTCAACTGTATACTTATTAATCATATCTAGTATGTATTGATTATTCACCTTAAATGTACTTCTATTGGTATATAATGTAATGTTTTTTCTTCTGTTAAAATTCATTTGTGTTGTTCATTTGACATGTGTCCTCTATCAACTAGTAGGCCTCATGCATCAAAGATTCATACAGTCATACATCTCAAATGTACAGATTTAAACAGAATGTCCACAGTATGGCCTCATACTTTTGCACTGGCAAATTATTATTTATTTATTTTTATGTTATTTTATTTTACATTGGTTTACCAGGAAAGTCCAACTGGGCCAATGACCGATTTTCAGCAGAGGCCCGGGGAGAAAAGTTCCATACAAAGAATTTATACATGAGGTATTTTACAAGAAAGCATTCATACAAATGAATTTTAACAGAAGAAAAAACATTATATTATATACCAATAGAAGTACATTTAAGGTGAATAATCAATACATACTAGATATGATTAATAAGTGTACAGTTGAGACATAAATGGTTCAGAGTATGAAAGTAGTAGCAAGGAACATAATACCTATAACAGATTCATTGATAACATGAGCAATATGCAACCTGGCAAAGAAAGAAGTGATAGTAAGTGAAGGGGAGGGGCAGAGAAGATTAGAGAGCTAAGAGGTTGGAAGATAACAGACATGATTCTGATTATTACACAGCTACAGTGTAATTGGTATAGAGATCTTATGATAAATCATTAAAGAGTGAAGTAAGAAAATAATGACAAGCATTTCACTTTCAGACTTCATATCCCCTCAGAAAAACAAAAATAGTAATGTAAAACCTGTTATTCTGTCAACGGTCTAAGATTGTAAGACCTCAGTTTTTAAATACTCTCCCCATTGTTGGGCCTTTGTCCCACATTTCTTTATGGCTTGGTCTAGCTTTGTTGGTCTAAGAGGTTGGCAGGGATGTATGCATTACAAAAACCTGTAAGAAAGCAGTACAGTTTGGAAAACAGCATCCCAAACACAGATATACTAAGCACTAAGTCACATATGAAGTCTGAGCATCATACAAAAGACTTGTGTACCCCTAAATCCAAAAGATAGAAAATGAGGATATGAAACAGTTATCATCATTTGCACATGGTGATGTTGGGGGGGAGGGGTCAGGAGGCTTAGGCTGAAACAGAAGGTAGTGAGTGTGTGTGAGAAGAAAGAGAAACAAGAAGACATTTGGATAAAGTATCAAATGGCTGCTGAGACAGAATGAGCTGTCAGCCACATGACTAACCCATGTAACTGTTATATGTGTGTGTCTGTATGGGCACTCCAGGTGAAATTTATGTGTGAGTGTCTGCAAGAACACAGCCAAGCTCTGTGCTAGCTCTACATCCTGGTATGTCAGACAGGTGAGAGCCGTGCATGGTAGAGGTGACATTTCACTGTTATCGTTCCTGATCTGAGACCTGGCTCTGCCAGGAGTTGCACTGGTATGTCCATGCCCACAGTCAAATGCACTGATGTTATCTGAATTTGACTGATATCTACTGGATGAGTTCTCCTCATGAGTATGCCCAGGACCATGACCCCATGGTCTAATACATGTGGGTGTGGACACCTCGACCACTGATGGAACAGTGAAAGTAGTGCCTCTACAGGAGCATGATCGGGTACGGCCACATTAACTAACATCAGATGATGTGGCTGACCTATATCCATGTGAATTCCATCCTCCTCCCAGAAGAGGTTCCATCACTGATACCACCCATTCCAACATGTCATTCATCTGATCCATTGACTCAGAAACATGGTGGACTCAGTCATGCATGTGAGCCTGCACATCTACATCGCTGACTAGTTCCTCACAGGCCCTATTGGAACTTGTCTGTACCTTAATGATGGCACGAAACATACATCGAGTGGCACAGAAAGACACACCAGCATCACTTGGAGGATGTACAGCAGGCCACCTCTGAGCACCCCTAGCCACCCTCCTGCATGGTACCTTTCCCACACTTTGGCTATGGCCATAGTCAACAGGCACTGAAGCCACAGCAACCACACTATCCTGATCAAGTGTTTCATTGTCCAACTGTCCAATATCAGAGGACTAATTGTAATGGGTTTGCATAGGCCTACTGGATGTGTCTGATGGAATTGCAACGAGTGGCTGAATGTCAACCTCAGTATCAGATTCAAACTCTGCACCCCCTGACTGTGCCTCTGCTTGGCCAGAATCATCATCAGGGTCTGTCGATACTCTGGCATCAGGTGGTAAGAGTCCTGCATTTCCACTGTCAAGATCACATCACCTGTGATAATAAGAAACAAACACAGGAAAAAAATTAATACCTGTACTACTACAATGTAATATATGTGAACAAACTCACACTGGTGCAACTATCACAGATGGTACAGCAATACACACACAGTCCTGATACCCACCTCACACATAAAAATAAGTTTATATTTCTGTCAAATGCTCATTATTACTGAAATAAACATGTTTGGCTTACCCATGTGCAGGTGACTCAATACTTTCTAGGGAGTATAGTCCTGGAAGAACTTAAGCAAAATGTCAAGATACCATCATCACAATAACAATACCAAAGTGGAGAAATTTGCCTTTATATGTCCATTACCAATACATTTAACTGAAACTTGGATGACACGCCCAGCCCAAGCCCATCTGTAATGAACCAGAATGTGTTGTTAACTGTATCAGTTTATAAATAGGTCCCCCCTTAAAAAAATATATATTAACTACTGTTTTCAATATTTTACAATAAAGGAAACCTTTAACAATTGACATACGTAAGCTTACTTGCACGCTCCTCCTGGGACATACTTGTCCTCCCTGAAACAGCAGTGCCAACATCAATCACATGCTGTTGTGCACTTTCCACTGAGCTCTCTGGATCCCTGACAGTGGACAGGAACTCTTCATTTGATGTCAGTCATGGTTATGTAGCAGCCCCCATCTGTAGCCAGCTGTTTATGGGGCACTGTAGCTGCACTCCTCTGGGATGATGAAATTATATCATGACCCTATGACATACCTGATCATATTTCCTGCCGTGTCCCCAATAGCACTGATGTGTTCACTATCTGGTTCCAAAGTTGCATTCTTTCAGACATATCCCCATATCCTGTCTCACGCAGAAAGGCTCCATGTTGGCAAAAGGCTTGGACAATCACATAATTCTCTGAGTCACTAAAGGGGGGTTTGCAGGGATTGGGACACTTGAGGGCCATAGTCCTAGGTGACATAAAACACGAAAGAAGGTTACTACACATAAATATCGCATAAATAAAATTCCTGCTTAGATATAACATGTATTTAATATATATGTGTATATATATATGTATATATATATATATATATATATATATATATATATGTATATATATATATATATATATATATATATATATATATATATATATATATACATATATATATATATATATATATATATATATATATATATATATATGTATACAGGCACACACACACACACACACACACACACACACACACACACACACACACACACACACGTATATATATATATATATATATATATATATATATATATATATATATATATATAGACACACACACACACACACACACGCACATATATATATATATATATATATATATATATATATACATATATAATATTGACATTGGATTACCGGTAATGTCCGACTGGATAGAAGCCCATTTTCAGTGAAGGTCTGCAGAAAAACAAAAAAGCTCCAAATTATTACAAAGCATTTTAAGAACAATAATTACACAATCTTCAAAGGGGCAGCCACGGTGGTACAGCGGTTAGCGTTGCCGCCTCACAGCAAGAGGTTCTCTAGTTCGATTTTCGGCTGGAGTGCCTTGTGTGCGGAGTCTGCATGTCCTCCCTGTGGTCGCGTGGGTGTTCTCTGGTTTCCTCCCACATCCCAAAGACATGCAGTAGATGGATTGGACACTCTAAACTGGCCCTAGGTATGAGTGGTACGTGTGTGTGCCTTCTGTGGAAGGTTGGGTGCTGGGCTTGCAACTCCACGCTGTAAAACTCCACTGCCAATCATGAGCAGACAGATGATCCTCTGTGGTAACCCCTAACTGGGAAAAGCCAGAAGAAGAATTACACAATCTTCAAAAATTAAACAAAAACATCTGCAGTTTAAATACTTAAAACAAATTAGACATAATATAAAAACATTGATTAAGAGTTGAAAAAAGGTATATGACAATCATTTCATATTTAAAGAAATTTTAGACAGTTTGCAGAGAAATTAAAGGCAAGTTAGTCTAACACAAGCGGGAGTTACAATATAAAGTGAGGGAAAACAGGCTTATGACATATTTAGAGAGAAATTCAGGGAAGAGAATTAGATAGAAATAAGGGGTAAGTGACAAAGGGAGAGTAAGGAGGTGTAAGGAATGAAAAGGTACTTGTTCACATTTAGGGATATTGTTTATCCTGGTTTTGAGCAAGAACAGAGCAAAAATTTAGCATGGATGTCTTGCAGAATGGTTTTGAAAGATGGGAAGGAGGGTATAGACCTGATGGATACAGGTAAGAAGTTCCAGGCCTTAGCAACTTTCTACGAGTACAGACAATGCCCAGCAGATTTGCTACTTCTGTAGACAGACAAAAATTGTTGGTCACTGATTGCAATGACCAAATGGGAACATAGTTGTATAGAGTGTTTTTAGTGCTGGGCAGGCAGATGGATGCTGGATAATTTTTTTGGAGGTAAGAAGTTGTGTATATGTTAGTTGATATAACAGTTCTAACCAGTTTAGGCCTTTCAGTACTATACAGTGGTGAGTTCTGAAAGGACTATGTACAGCAGATTCAGCAACTTTGTTATAGCATTGTTCAAGTTTTAATTTTTGAAAAGCCTGGAGGTTTGTAAAGATGGGAGCACCTTAAAGAGTGTGGAGGACATAAGTAGTGTCAAGTGTAGATTTGGTTGCGTCAGTGAGAACGTTTTTGGCTTTGTAAAGCATCCCCAGTTTTGATGAGTTTTTCTTATGCAACTTTGTATATTCAGGTCAAATGCTAGATTATCATCCATTATCACCCCTAATAGTTTGCTATGAGAATTGACTTCAATGGTTGTATTATCAAGAGAAAGGGCTTTAAATATTGTTTTTTATGAGAGAGGGGTTTGGAGGAAAAAGTAGTAGTTTGGTCTTTTTTGGGATGAGCATGAGTTATGAGTTACAAAGCTATGTTTCAGTAGGTATTAAACAATTCTGAGTCATTTGTGGGAGGTGTACCATGTTGTCAAATGTGTAAATGATAGTGGAATCATCTGTGTATTGTATTAGGGTGGCTTATTGTGTGGAAGTATAGAGGGTGTTTGAAAATGTTAAAGAGGAGAGAGCCAAGGATAGAGCCTTATGGTACACCAGTGATGACTGTGAGGTAAGGAGAGAGCTTGGAGTGCCATTATACTGATAGAGACTTATCAGACAGGTAACATATGAACCACAGAAGTGTGAGATGAGAGAGACAACCTAGTAAGGGCAGCTGAAGTAGGAGTTTGTTGTAAGAAACTGTCGGAAGCTTTAGACAAGTCTAGAAATAAGGAAGAGACTAGTTTGTCCTTATATCTAGCTTTAATGACAGTATCTATATAGGTTAGAAGGGCAGTGCTAGTACTACAGGAAGGTCAAAACCCATGTTGTGTAGGGGATATTTCTTCCTGCAAGAGATAGGCTAGTAATTGTTTTTGAATACATTTTTCAAGTATTTTGGCCAGGGGAGATAAGATTGCTATAAGTCTAAGTTATTAATGTCTGTTGAATTTCCTCCTTTGTCCAAAGGGATAATGTGTGACTTTTTATAGAGAGAGGGAATGCGGTATACCTGGCTAGACCTATTTATAAGGATAGAGACATGATAGGCAATGGTATTGGCTACTATTTTTAGGTACTCACTTGGAAAGTCATCAGCTTAAGAAGAGCATGGTTCATGTTTACTTTTACTGTAAAATGCAACAAACACACCTAAACAATCCTCAGAAATTCTGGGCAAGTATAAATAGTTTGTTACACCCAGGTCACTGCAGCACACCATTCCCAACTGGTGCAAATCAAGAAACTCCCAACCGAACTGCTAATGCCTTTAACAGCTTTTTTACCGAAGCCATCCAATCTCTAGCCAGCCAACTAAACCCTGACAGCTCTAGCCTCCCAAACCCCATTTCTAGCTCTCTTCCTACCTTCATATTTCAACCCATCTCCACTCATTTCATATACAAACTCACCCTAAAACGTAAGCCTTGTACGCCTTCTGCTGACCAGATTCCAGCACAATATCTGCAAAAAGCAGCCAAAGCAGTAGCTTATACAATATCAATCCTAATAAATAGAACCATTAATGAGGGAACCGTCCCAATCATCTGGAAAATCTCACACATTATCCCCCTACATAAAGGTGGTAACTCCAATGAATATTCCAACTATCGACCTATAGCCCTACTATCCCCTTTAGCAAAATGCATTCATCATCAGCTTCTGGACCACCTACTACAACACAACTTACTAGCACATAGCCAACATGGCTTCAGACCATACCATAGTACCACTACAGCCCTCCTATCCTTCACTGATACCATCAACAGAATTCGCAATAATAATGTTCTCTCTTCAGCTCTATTTATTGACCTAGCAAAAGCTTTTGATATGGTAAACCACACATTGCTTATAAACATTCTTAAATTACTTTCACTCGATACTCTAGCTATACAATGGTTCAGCTCCTACCTAAGCAACCGACAGCAAGCTGTTATGTGGGAAAATAATCTATCATCCCACCTGTCAGTTACACTAGGTGTTCCCCAGGGCTCCATTCTAGGTCCTCTACTATTCTCCATTTTTATTAATGATCTCTGTAAAGCTACTCCTCTTGCAACCTGTATACAATATGCAGATGATTCCACAATAATCTGCACGGGAAAATCTTTATCAGAACTACAGTTCCTTACTCAGAAAATGTTGAACATAGTTGAATCATGGTTCCTAAAACAATGCCTCCTCCTGAATCCAAAAAAAACATAATCTCCTGCTTTTTGCCCCTACCCGGAAGCATATACCTTTAGATTTCTCTGTTACTTCTAACAATGGTACCGTCATATCCCCTGATGCTACCACCAAGCTCCTAGGAATCACTATAGATAACAACCTCAACTTCGACTCCCATATTAATAACACCATAAAAACAGTCAACAGAAAAATGGGCTCCCTATATAGAATCAAATCATTCCTTATTCCTATAGCAAGATCTACTATTGCCCACTCCTATCTTATATCAACACTTCTTTATGCCTCACCAATCTATACTAATCTGTCAAAACATAATTGTTCCAAACTAGCTACATCCTATAACAATATTGCAAGATTTGCCACTGGTAATCCCTATAGAACCCATCACTGTCAGAATCTAAAACAACTAGGATGGCTTGAGCTACAAAATCTGCTTCAATATAGTCAACTTATCATCACACATAAAATCCTCTACCACCCAAATAATACTCCGACACTTTCAAACATCATTACCCCCTATAAAAATCTTACTAATTTACGATCATCTAATAAACTGTTAGCTAACATTAGTAAGTCAAACAACTTGGCAGGTGACTCTGTTCTCAAACACTACTGGGAAAAACTGGAATTTACTACCTACTGAATTAACTTCTCTTCCTTCTCTACCCCTCTTTAAACAAAAACTGAAAATATTCCTCAGAACAAAATGGCTATGCCCTTGCAACAACCCTGACTAACTGATTAACTCTACTAATTTTCCCCCTACTTTCCCCTTTGGATAACTTGTTCTTATTTCATCTGTAAGTAGCACTGTTTACTTGTAACGTACTATGTCATACTTTATATAAATGTCATATCTAATAATTTTGTAAATAGTATTTCTTTTTAAACCATTGATTGTTATTTGTTACTTACCAGTGTGTTTGATATTTTTGTAAACTCTAACTAACCAGTGTGCACCAAAATGTATTACTATATTTTTTCTCTATGTAAACTTTTTATTAGACACTATTTTACTTTTTAATTTGTTATTGTACTGGAGCTTTTCTCCCAGGGCCTCTACTGAAAATGGACATATATCCAGTTGGACTAGCCCGGTCAACAAATGTAAAATAAAAATAAAATAAAAATAAAAAATAAATAAAATAAATGTTTGTTTAAGATGAGTTTTATATAGGATGAGGGCAACGGTTTGTAGGTGAAAGTGGATATGGTGATATGCGGCTGTTGACTGGGGGAGGCATTACATGTTGAGAAATCCTTTCATTAGAGATGCTATACTATCTATAAAATAAGAGGTGAACTAAGTTGCAGTTTCGAGTGGTGAGTTATCTTGACAAGGGTTTGGGTTTAATTTCTTTGGCCGGAATGTAAGATTTCTTTCATGGATATCCAACATTTTTTACAGTTGTGTTTAATATAACTCTGAAATCTATAAAATGCCACCAAATAGTTCCTGCGTCCGGTTCAGAAACACCAAATATAAAACAAAAAACTGACCAAAAAGCCCAAGCTCACACAGAACCAATCCTTTAATGTGAAAATGCAAAGTAAAATCATTGTTAAACGCTTTCAGCTGTGACTAGACCTCTTCAGAACCATGAGTTACAAAGACTGCAATGCAGCTTAAAAGCTTGTCTTAGATATGATGTATTTTACAGAACTTTACAGTAGTTTATAGCATCTTTTTATTAATTATTAGCTTTTGTCTTTTCTTGTGTTTTTCTTTGCAAATTCATGTTTCTTTAAAACATTCGCTGGGGTTTCAAGACTTCAAGCATTTGGTTGTTTTTTGGAGGGGATGTGTTTTTAGTTTATTTAAGCTTTTTAGCAGCATTGCAGTACTTGTAACTCATGGTTCTGAAAAGGTCTATTCCCAGATGAAACTCTTAACCATGATTTTTCTTTATGTTTTCATATTAAAGGTTTGGTTCTGTGTGACCTTGGGGTTTCTGATCAGTTTGTCATTTTATAACTCTGAAAGTTATTATAGTGTAGTTTCTAGTCTTCATGTATTTATTTATTTATATATTAACACACAAAGTCTTTTCACTGTTTTATGCAGACTTAGAACAAATAGAAATGTAATAACATATGACACATACCTGCTCTATGAAGGAAGATAGCAGCAAGGTTCTTCATGATAAATATGCTTATATTAAACAATGACAAAATTCTCAATAAGCTTAGAGCCTTGAGGCAGAGCTCCTGCAATATTGAAGTCAGACGTAGTGAGTGACGGTAGGCTCTGAAATGAAAGAAAAAAATAACTACTAAGATTTTAAATTACAAAGAGACAATAAAGTTAGTACTTAGTGGTGCAGCGGTTAGCATTATCCCCTCACAACAAGAGGTTCTCTGGTTTGATTCTACATTTGCATGGGCTTCCACTGGGTGCTCCGGTTTCCTCCCACATTCCATAGACATACATTTGGAACATTTCTTCTCAGGTCTTCACTGAAAATGGGCTCTGTCCCAGTTGAACTTTCCTGGTAAGCAAATGTAAAATAAATAAATTAAAATAAATAAAAAGAGATGGAGAAAGGACCACAGTAAGTCAGAGCAAGAGAATACAGGGGAACTATAAGGGTAATGTGATGGTAAGAGAGTGTACAAATGTAAACACATACTAGTTTTAGCAGGAAGTATGCTGATAGAGAACCAC
>NC_056728.1:1489703340-1489803340 GCF_019279795.1 Protopterus annectens | reverse complement strand
CTCACTGGGGATAATATATAATTACTGACCATGGGATGAGTAAGGCCAGTCTATAACTAAATGGGATAGGTTATGTATAACACAAAAAAGGGAAACTGGCCAGGCTTAGGATGGCCTGCAAGGACAGCTAGCCTAATACTTACCTGTGAACCTATGAACCTATACTGATATTACTAACTAAAGTGAGTAGTTGAGAGTGTGAAGAAATGATCCAGTTAATTATAAATCAGTAAGTCTTACCTATGTAGAAGGAAATGTGAAGTCAAGGATAGTAAGAGAAAAAAAAAAGCTGAGTTCCTAAGAGTGTCATTCCTGCAAGAAATATTTTGACATATTTTTGACAAAAATTCCCTATAAACCCAAACATATCTAGTTTTATGGCTAGCTAGTGCTGAGTAAACCCAGCAGAGAACAATATCCTTGATTTCTAAGTCTTTGATATAGGTTTCCAAAAGACATTTGCATGCAAACAAAAATGGAAGGTAAGCTAAATAATGTAGCCTCTTACAATCACGAGGATTACTATTTTCCATTGTAATTATTAAATTGTACTCTATTATTCTATATTTATTATTATGAACAATTACTTATACGTGACTTTTATATTTTAGGAAGGTGGTAGTCTCACTTATTTATCATCATTCCCTTCAGCACAAACAATGTCCCTTTATACTATCAAATCAACAGCAATACCCTAAGTACACATGAAGTGGTAAGGGTGCTGGGATCACAAGTAAACTGTGACCTTAACTTCGACCACCATGTGTCTACTGTAATAAGGAAAGCTTTCTACATAGCACACTTGATTAATAAAGGCATCACCTCAAGAGGAACATAAGTTATAACCCCCTATACTCGGCACTTATCTGGCTCATAATTGAGTATAATACCCCATTCAGCATGTACCGTACTAAGCACCTGCAGCAATTAGAGAGACCTCAGAGGTTTTTAACAAAGAAGATCAAGGGGCTCCAGCATGTGCCGTGCATAGACCAACTAAAGTTCCTGTCACTATACTCCATACATTTCTTAGGGGACACTTATGCCTGGTGTAGAGAGCAATCAAATACCCAAACCTCATGAACTTGCTGCATATCCATAAATCAAATGTGACTAGAGCTACCCATTCCAGGGACCTAAATATGGTCTGCAACTTAAATAGCACATGCTGGAGGGACAGATTTATCGCCCAGTGACTGTCGCATCTTTGGAACAGGCTACTAATTCATGTGAAACAGAGCACCTCTATGACACTATTCAAGAGGAAACTGGATGACTGGATGGAGCACCATAAATTCTTACTGGGGATACTGGCCACAACCCTCCAGGCATGGGCAGTCATCACTAATTATAATCTTAGCTATTTACTAGCATATCTATGGCATTACATTGGGATGAAACGGCTAGGCTTAAAATGACCTCCGGGTCAATAGCCTAGTAATCTCTTGTGATCCTATTATCCTATGATCTCTTAATGAAGGTAATTCTCCTCCTCATGCACCATGACCAGAATTCTTTACTTTTCTAGGTATTTTTATACCTTAAGTAGACTACAAAGAGTTTTTCCTCACATAGACAGCAAATGTTGGGGGTGTGATGAGGAAGAAAAGGGTAATTGGCAACATATTTTCTGAGACAGTAATAAGCTGGCAGACTTTAAAGACTCTACATGTATGTTATATGTTTTAATATACTTGTATATATTTATATGCTTTTATATGTGAATTAATGTAATTAATTAAGTTTTATTATAGGTGAAATGAACTTTACGTAGAATGAAATATGGTCTTGTGATTACATTGTGATTTAATAGACAATATATTTTTAAATGTTTTACAGGATATGATGTCATTGATGTGGAGGGTTATTTAAACTAAGTCAGTTAACAGCTGTGTTTGTCTGAGGAAGTTTGTGAATTTTTACATTCGAAAGTGCTTACAATAAATTGAATTATTTCTAGTCCTTTGCCTGTTTGCTTCTTTAAGTTATTTTGTTTGTTTTTTGAAAAAGAATTGTAATTATATCTATATCTTTATTATATTAATATCTGCTATTTTATTTCAGTTTGATAACCAGGTAAGTGAACCAGCCTACCAACTCTTAACAGTTGCAATCAGAGTACAAAAGTACAGGAGAGAAGCATAACAAAGAAATAATAACAGTGCAAGGTACCAGGCAAAGAGATAGAAAGCAAGTTACACAAAAAGTAGAAATACAAAATTATTATACCATATCAGTTGTGGAAGATACACAACATACTACTTAATACACAATAGTGAAAACAAATTGTGCTAGTTGCAAAAAAATGCTTAAGTAGTGTAGGATTATAAATGAATGGCTTAGACAGTATCACAAAAACAGGTGCACTTAGATTCCTTATGAATAATGGTTCTGCATAGCTGTTTTGTCCAATAGCTAGTTTGAATTTAGACAATGAAAACAAGAACTAGTAGGCAGGTGAAATAGAGCAGTCTAAAAACAAAATACAACAGGAAGTATACTCCCACTGAGGGGGACTGCTGCTAGACCATTTTTTGCAGAACATGATGTTAGTTTGGTTGCACAAGATGTTTTCATCACTCTTTCCCCAGACCAGTTTTTACATACTCCAGTAATGTTGGAGTTGTTTGTGAAGTTGTTAGAAAGAACTGGCTGGTACACTATTAGCTAATGACACACTCATGGATATGATTGGACCATGCCCTAAGTTTACTTTTCACAATCATTTGTCACTCAAAAGACAGTTATGTTATAAACACCTTTATCATAGAGTTACCAATTCGATTTGTAAGGGTACTTTTTGCTGCAGGTCATGTACAATTTGTTCATATATATGTATTAAGAGTTCTTTTATGCACCCACATTTTTCTGCTACTATTACCTTTAATTGCTATGCAGATTGTGAAACAAATAATGTTGTTTATTTTGCTCAATGTTGTACCTGCAATGTTTTTTATGTTGGTAAAACCAATTGCGTGTTTAAGGATAGGGTATTAGAACATCTTAGTGACATTCGGAATGTGAGAATGACTAATTCTGTAGCTAAACATGTATATGATGCTGGTTCAGCTCATACATTCAAGTTTTTTTGTTTTAGAAGTTGCGAGGGACTGCTTAAGAGGAGGGGATTTGAAAAATAATATTGAGTGTGTTGAATTAAAATGGAATTGTTAATCTTCAGGCAGATAAATTTCCCAGTTTGAATGAAACAGTTTCAGTTAAGCTGGTACCGAAGGCATGTGGGCTAATTCATTCATTTTATTGGCTGTGGTTTTATATGGACCTTGGTTTTATGAATGGATTTTTAGCATGTGATTGTTCTTTTGATACTGATTGGTTGTTAGTTTATGAGGTTGTAGTGTACTAAATGTTTGATCTAATGAAGCGGTTTGATATTTAATGTGAAAGTCCTTAACAATGTTTATTTTTTGCCATTAAACTCTCGTTTGATTTTTGTACTCTGTGAGAAGTCTTTTTTTTTTTTTTTTTTTTTTTTTTTTTTGTGAAGGTTGGGCCATCTGCCATGGTGTTACCCACCAGTTTTTGTTTCCTGTTGTAGTTTGAATTTAGGTTTGAATGGAGACTGGTTCTAACTGAGTAATTTGGTTCTCTAATTTCCAGCATTCATTTGACGGAAGGACAACAGCCAAGTGTAGAATTTTAAATATTAGTGTATTAAGCAGAAAGGAGTCTCTGTCTGTAATAGGAAGCCAATGTGTTTTTTCTCATTTCTGTCTGCAACCAGGGCAAATCTAAATATCTTATTTTCTGCTACTTGTATTTTGGGGTATTATTAGATGAATGAAGGAAGATAAGGGGTAAGACATATTCAGTCTTTGGAATTAGAATGTTTTTGGCTACAGCCATATAATTACTTGGACTTGGAGGGTGAGACAATAAAATAATTTTATTTGTGTCGGTACTTGACATAGTTATATATTTAGTGCATGCATATTAATATTTAGTAGGGGTTCTAATGCAATGCATAAACATTTTTGTTAGTTTACATGAGGGATGGGATATCTTTAGTATCCTTAATGATTAAAGGATAAAGTAATATAAGTTTCTGAACTGTGAAGAAAATCATGACACTTGTCTGCCATTTTCAATCTTTAAGCATCTATTTTTCTTTTATGTATTCATTTGCACTCCGAAAGCTCATCTTTATTCCTTCCACTAATTCCTTCTCAACATTTGCTTTGATAATCCTTATAGAAGTTAACTTCTTTTGTTGCTTCCTCATAACGCTACATATAATTATTTCTTTCATCTTTAGAAATCACCCCCTTTTCTGTAATTGATTTTTTTTCTTCTCTGTAAATTTTAGTTCTGCAATAGCAGCCCAAATCTAAGATGTTAATACATACAAATTGTGAGTGCAAATAGCAGTGTATGTTTGTACATACCTCCACATATGTTGAGCTGATTGTGCATTCTTATCAGAAATATGACTCAGAGTGACAGAGATGTAGCACATGCAGCACATTGCCACTTTTCTTACCTGGCATATTTAGTTTGGCATAAAGCACATCTTTATTATATTACCTTATCTAACAAGAGCCAAAGAACTGTGCTGCCCATTGAAGACTGATATATACCTTCTGTCCTTCAGTGGGAACCCTTCCTGTCTACTAATATTTAGCAGTGTTCTGTCTCATCAGAACTTATGTCTAATGGGCATCTCTTAGCTTCTTTTGGTCACTCACACAATACAGCATTCATACTAGACAACAGAAAGCCACCCCCTCCCGCTCAATGATATTTTGGGTTCCACTAAGTTCACTTCTTCCCAGACAAAAGAAAAATGGAAGTAATTATTTATGGAAGTCATCGCTTCTCACAAGATAAGGAAAAACATTCACAAAACATTTTAAGCTAAGGCTGCTTTTATTACCCTTATCCACAGATTTTCCAGGAAATGTCATGTTTAGTCAGGGGTGAATGGTTTGCCCATTATATAACACCTAAGGTATCCATTACCTGAAACCCTAAAATAGGTGTGCATGTAGTTCAGATACAGGGACAGATGGAGTACTCCAGCACTTTCTCAAGGAATATATTCCTTGGTACTCACAGAGAGGGGCTGACATGTCTATAGTTATAGTCTCCCATTATTACATGGCAAAATAAATAGCATTAGAATATCATACCCTGTCAAGAAGACTAAATGGTGAGGGGGGTGCAAATGATGGAACTGGATGAACTGCAGTGGTATATACATATAACTGAACCAATCCTGGAAGAAAAATAGCAAACATAACCACTTGTTTGAATGTATTATGAAATTCCTTTCTTCCTTTTGGTTTGTATTGCCATGATTTCATCTAAAAGAAGCTCAAGGTTACATTTAGAAAGTAAGTTGATTCATTAACTGACTTGCTGACATAGGTAGCTTTAGAAAAATATCCATCACGTTGAGGCAACATAGGACAAGTACTTTATGTTTGTATTAATTGATCGGTCAGTCAGTTAAGTGTAATTAATATGCTTAAACTTAAGCATAACATGAATTAATATAAACATAATATGGTGATTAAAGAGTACAATGAAAAACAATGTAAAATAAAGTTAGAAAAACAAACAAAAATAACTTAGAATTAACATTGCACAGGATATAGAAATAAACAATTTAAAGCAATGTAGCTGTCTGTAAGACTAGCCACAGGCAGTATAATACAAACTACCAGAATGGCAACATTGTAACCCGAATGATGGAAAGTGTTTCCTAATAAAGGTCACAATGAAACAAAAATAGAGAAGTCATATAACACCATACTTAGAAGCATATTAAGATCATAAAATCAGATAAAGTTATAGAACAGATGCTGAGAGTTGAGATAAGTTACCAAAATAAGAAGAACAATTTAAAGGTAAAACTGTATCCACAGATTTCACTCAAGTACATAGCATTCATGTTTCAATAACAAGCGGGTAGCCAGAATAAGTTTGATTCAAAAACAAACCTTAACTTAACATGGTCATGTCATTAATGTAATATTCTTTTATAATCTGACTGCTATCAGAACTCTTTTCTTAGATCAGATAGCATAACTTGAAAACAGTAGCTAAAAAGTATGCCAATGTTCTGAAACTATTGCCAGAGTGCTGTATGTCACTATGGGGGAAGAGGGGTCATCAACATTTTTTTTTGGTTCATTTAACAAATAAATGCATCAGGCTAGTTAGAAAAAGGCCTACCCCTAATGACTGGAGATGGAAATAAAGATATATCCCAGATGTCTAAAATATAAACAATCGAATAGCAGTGTACAAGAACCAAGGTGATATTCACAACTGTGGGGCAGTACAGGAGTATCAAACTGCCGTCACACTGTACAAAAGTACTACAGAAGGTGACTGACAGATGCATATTCATAGTAGTAGAAAGCATGATGAGTGGTAATTAGTCATGATTCAGATCAGGATACAGCACAACTGGTCTGATATTTGCAGTGAAACAGATGGTGGAGAAGAGGCGGGAGCTGAGGAAAGTGTCCAGTGTTGCATTCCTAAACTTGTTGAATGCATGCAACAATGTCTCAAGAATGCAGATTTGGGCAGTCATGTGAATGTCTGTTGTCCTGGAATCAATGGCAGAATAAGTGCAGAGTACATACAAGGACCCATCGACACACATATGGACAATGTCCGGACTCACAGAAATGTTTCCAATGGAAGAAGGTGGGCATCAGGTTTCATCTCTGACCACACTGCTGCCCATACAGATGATGCACTACATTAGCAAACAGGAAAGAGGTCAACAAACTAACACTATGTGCAGATGATGTGGCATTACAAGCAGATTCTGAAAGGTAATTCAGCAAATGAGAGGGGGATGGAATGCAAAACTGAAGGCAAATAGGATGAGAATAAAAGCAGACAAAACTGCTATCATGGCAACAAAAGGGGGAAAATCAGAATAAACTGCAAATTGAGATAGAATGGAAAATAGTGGAGCAGGTTAAAAGCTTCAGGTATTTGGAGGGGTGGTTGAGGAGAAGAGAAAGTTCAATGAGGGGATCAAAATTAGAACCAGAGGAGCTGCAGCCTACTGACATAGACCCATGGATAGCATGATGAAAAGGACCAGTACAACTGCATGGCACAGAAACATGGGCAGTAAAGGCAGTACATTTGTGGAAGCTAGAAGTGATGGAGTTGAAGTGTCAGAGATGGCTGTATATTAAAATGTCAAAAGCTATACACAGGAAATGTAGGAGAAGAGTAAATATTGAACATTCCTCTTCTCCTTTAAACGTCTCTTGTTTTTTGGGTGTTGTGAAGGGGAAATGACCCCCCCACACACACACACACACACACACACACATACACCAAACTTGTATATAATATCTTTGGGAGCACCAAACCTTGGAGAAAAAGGAATATTCTGAGAAATGGCCATCCCAGACAAAATATATGTAAGACTGTTTTTCAGCCATTCTGGTTCTGACATTTCAAATCGTTACCATCAGGGATGGGTGGTAGGATTCACACATCAGGATAGAGAAAGAAATGACATCAAAGGAAAAGCCAAACTAGCCCGAATTGTGGAAACGATCATGGAGAACAGATTACTGTGCTTCAATCAAATGTTTAAGAAAGAAAAATACAATTTGGTGAAGATGAGTTGAAAGAAATATGAACAAGGTAAGAGCAACCAAGGACATCCGATGAAAAGATGAATTCATTGTCTGAGAGAAGACCTGACACAGATAGGCATGACTGTAGAAAAAGGTAGGAGAGTAGTAGTGAATTGAGAGATGTGGTGACAGTTGACATGATACCCCAACTATGTGCAGAAAAAAATTAAATGTGGGTTGATGCTGACAATAATTATGAGTCATTGTCAGTAAATTAGTCAATCTTGTCCAAGTTATCAAAGCATTCACTGTAATACAACTGGTGCATGAAAGGAATTTAACACTTATGGTAGGCTTAGCAGTAGCACAATACTTTAAATGAAATTAATTGCTGGTCCAAGTGCCTGTTTGAGCTGTGCCGTTTGGTAGCTGTCATTTGTGTATCAGTGAGGCTTATCTAATAAATACCTTTAGCAAGCATATGACAATTCAAGAATAACAGAAGTTGTACTCATTGTTCCCAATGGTTTTGCTGTCCCATTGGAGGTTACTGCACACTACAGTAGACACAATGTATGCTTGCCGACATCCCAACCTTAGACATTTTTTGCCAGCATTTGTAGATCCTGTGTGCATACTGTATTGCAAGTTAAGGATACTGTACTGAACTGCTATTTTTCCATAGTGCATTAATTATTGCTTTAATGACTACATTTTATTTTATTATTTCTGTTTCTACTTGTTTTGTGATGAATATTGATTTTTGTTCACCTTGTAGATAAACCAAGTAGAATGTTATACAATTGATGGTTAGGAATGTTTCTGTGTTTATTATTGAAGTGAAATACAATAAATAGATAGAAAGATTAATAGACAGAAAGATTTATTGATAGACAGAAAGACAGACAGATAGGTATTGGTCTTATTCCTAGTCCCACTTTTAACGTCAATCATATTCATTTTTTAATCAGTCACAATTGTCTTTGTCTAGTGTTCATATTTTAAATATCAATAAATTATTTAGAGACATTTTAAATTTTATAAGTTCTTATTAGCAATGAACCCCCTGGTTTATTAATATTCATGTGCTGTTGATCACCGCACTTATTCCTCACTCTCAGTTCTTACAAATATTCCATTTCCACACATGGAGAGAATATCTGCTCTACTAAACTTAAAGACTTAAACTTTAAGAGGCAATGTATTAAGAGAACCAGCTGGCATTAAAATTTAGTTCAGTTTAGCTCACTGAATCTTCTCATACTATTTCTACTCCTGGAGGTCTGTTGTGCTTTCACTTGGGTTGTGTGCTATACATTTAAACCTAATGCCTACTGTTTTAGCTGCAAGTTAATTCTACTTTCATTTTTCAAGTTGCGCTTGACTGCTACATGAATATTTAGCATGTAGAAGCTTTCTGCTAATGTATATATTTACTGAATAATTCACTTGGAGTAGTTGCCATAAAATCAATTTTATAATACAGTGCAAAGTTGTGTACAGCACTTTAAAGCAACTATCTTCCTTTATTAATTTATTTCTTTAATACCAACAGTGCATGCTACAACTCTGCTTGTATTATTTTTATAATAAAAGCACTAAAGAACCAACAGTTTATTTTTTGCATTATTTTATGCAATTTAGTTCACATTTCATTCAGCATTTCCATATATTTTAGTGCTCTGTACAAACAAATTTCATAAAGCTTCAGAGACAGTTCACATTAATAAAAAGGAAATGTTCATATACTGGTTTGTAAATTCATCACTCTTATAAAATCTTTACAATGCATCAGATTTAATGTTATTGAGTTATGTTAAATTATACATTGGATTGGATTCCACAAAGTTCAAGGAGTGTAGTGGAGTGCATTGAGTTCCACCCAAAAATTGCAGGTAAGCAAGTAATATGGAAACGTGCCTCATATACAGAAAATAACTCGGTGAAAAGCAGACATAACCAGCAACACCACTGCAACCTAAAGCCACCAAATCAAAGCTGTATGCCAAGAAAAGTTGTTCATAAAGTATGTAGGAAAAGTGACAAATACCCACAAACAGTTACAGATATCATAATCCAAAGACGGACATGTATAAATGGGCTACTTCTGTTTGTTGAAAGCTTGATCTTTTGAAAAACAGAAGTACGATCCCATTTACACAAAAGGAAACTTTCACAAACACTGGTTCACTAAACCAGTAATAAACACAAAAAAGAAACACTGCATCACCAAAGCACACTACAGTGGGGATAAAGAAGTATACCTGTTTCCCCACTGTAGTGCGATCTCGGAGTTAGTAAATATAAAATATCGGTGATGGAGGGGGCTTGCTCCCCTGCAAAACTGCCTTTATAGTGTTTCTTTTTTGTGTTTATTACCGGTTCAGTTTAAGTGCACTTTCATGTAAATGCGGTTGTACTTTTGTCTTTCGAAAGAAAGCGCTTTCGGCAAACAGAAGCAGACCTATATAAATTCATTCATCACAGTTTGTACAATCCAATGTAATCCACAACATTTCTTATAAAAAATGAATTAACTAAAGTGAAGGACAATCGTTGCCACTTTGCCATGGTGCATGACATGTTGAGGGTACACAAGTAATACACACTTCCAAGGAAAAAGGGTAATAGAGAAGTAGATGTTGGGTGAGGGTGAAGAAGAGGGCCACACAGCAGATATGATGGAATAGGATAATCATAGTTTTGGGAGAAAAGAAGGAATGGAAAAGACACAGAAAGAGGAAGGGACAAAATAGCATGTATAAACATATATATCGGGTTACCTTCATTTGATCAAAATTTAATTTGACTGAAACCCATTTGACTGATAACTAGTACTTCAGTACACTTTAAGGCAAATAACAGGGATGTTTCCCCTTCCCCAATGTAGTGCGATCCTGGAGTTGGTATATATAGTTAAGGGGGTGTGTGTGGGGGGGCAAAGCCCCCCACCTAGTTTTATTTAAAAGAAGAAAATAACACAAAAAGTACAGAATTTAAACCAAAATAAGTGGGGGGCTTCTCCCCCATACCCCCCAATGTGGGGGGCACCCCCACCCCCCAAACTATATATATATATATATATATATACCAACTCCAGGGTCACACTACATTGGGGAAAGGGACAAATCCCTGTTATTTGCCTAAAAGTGTACTGAAGTACTAGTTGTCAGTCAAATGAGTTGTCAGTCAAATGGGTTTCAATCAAATGGGTTGTCGATAAATGAAGGTAACTCATATATCACAAGGCATGAGAGCAAATCTTGGAAATACACATAAAGAAGAGATAAGGTACATGGACAGCACACATGCAGACTATGCTACATGGATGAAGGAAAATGAACAAACAGGGTAGGGATGTCTACCATCCATGATGCAATGGAAGTATACATGTACTAATGCCAAAATCATTACTGAAATTTTGAAGACTATGTGAAAGTCATACGAAAATGTGTATGAATGATAGTACATGTGTGCTGAGAAACATTAAATGAGATGTGCAATCATTGCAGTACACAGTGGATATCAAAAGCAATCATCCACTAGGCTGTCAGCACAGCATGTATAAGCCAAAGAGTAGCAAGAATGAGCAAATGCAGGAGAAGACAAGCATAGTGCAGACTAGAACCTCCAACCCTGTATGCAAAAGGCAAACAACCAAGCACAGTGCTAAACAGCAGTACTAGAGTAAGGCATGGATGTTTATGTGTAATATATAAATAAGTGTACACAACACAAACACAGGCAAAATAAAATCCATATGTCAAAGACACATGCCACGTCAGAGGCAACACAGATGGGTTATTAGGTATACAATATAGATGTGGGACATGCAATGGAATAACATGATCCAGTCAGAAAGAAGATTCATCACACATACACTCAGTGATATGGAATAGCATGTAAATGTTGATACATATATGAGTAATGGCAGTTAAGAAATGCCAGGCCATGCAGAGACAGGAAGAATACAAATCCCTGGGTAATGCTCAACATGCAGGTATAACATGAACAATGATGGAATCAAATCAGTTTTTACTGCCTTGTATGCATATGCTTTGCATGTGTATGATACCCAACATGGTGGCACAAGGTAGTATTGTACCAGTACACCTACATGACAAAGATGATAACATAGAGGAAGGTAAATATGCATATAACATATGCCGTGGGAACTGAGATAGACAACACAGGCCCACATCAGTGAGGAAATGCCAGCAACAGAAAGTAGGCTGAGAATAAAGCAGAATAAACCTATCTAAGGAGACATATTTTGCATGCATGTGTCCACAGCGCTGGATGGACTGCAAATCTTCACAAGGTACATTGAAGCAAATGACCAATGTATGCCACATGGGCATTGTGGATTGGTGATGGCTATAAACATATCTGTGTACAAATGACACAAACACAGTAATGTGAAGCAGTTAGACAGCAAGGGGCATCAGTACACAACAAAAGTACCTTTGATTATCACATGCACATCGGTACTGCCCCACAACATAAAACAACAGGTGCCACAATCACTGTTCTTGATATAAATAGCACTATACATGAGTAGGACTGATCAAAGGACAGTGCTATGAACAAAAGTACAGCACAGAAAAATGTAATAAGTGAATGTAATCAGTCATATATTACAAGGGCCTTTGTGTGTCCATCATAATATGGTCATACACTTATATATCTATGTAAAGCAGTGCATAGGTACTACAAATGCAGGCACATGGGCATGTATGCAAATCTGTGCACGTGTGTCACAATATTAGCTATTATCAAAAAGACCAGCTACTCACAAGTGCAAAAAATGGATAAACAAGGGAGTCTTGAATGGTGCTAAAGAAGGCATCACTTTTGTATACTCAGGAGGCATGTCCATATTCATTAAGGATATCCACACCTCTAGGCTAGTTGCACAGCATAATGCATCCGAGATTATCCAAGTGCAACTAAGTCTGGGCAAGACCACAATCCAAATTGTTACTTGCTACAGACCCCCCACCATGCCCCAGGATTCCCACTCCTCATTTATTGATACACTGGAAAGTATTAGGGTAGAACCCAACATCCTAATAATGGGCGATTTCAAATACCCCACCATTAAATGGGAAATCTACTCATGTACCAACTTTTTTGCTCAATGTTTTCTGGAATTCATAAATTCCAATGCCTTGGATCAACTTATTCACACCCCCACCAGGGGCAGCAATATCCTAGACCTGGTCATTACCAACATGGGCAACTGGTGTTCCACACCAGAGGCCAATTCCTCATTGGTCAGATTCGACCACAAGCTAATCACCCTAGACATCCACATCCCGCCTGTACCCCCAATTAGGGAAACCACCATAAAAAACTTCTCCAAAGCCAACTTCACACTTCTTAAGACAGAAGTGGCAAACTTCATGACACCCATGCAGATGGACAATAGAGGTACGACTGCTGAATCTTACACAAATGCACTTTATAAGCACTTACATGAGTGCATGGATCATGCTATCCCTAATAGAACCAAGATGCTATCCTCCAAAAAAAGGAAGCCAATCTTGTGGTCCTCTGCCATAAACAATCTCTACAACAGGAGAAAGAAACTGTTGCAAAAAAGAGTAAAATCCCATGACTGGAGGAACTCCCTGGTCAACCACAGTAAGAAGCTGAAATCCCTCCTAAAATTCTCCAAAGCTAGTTACAAAAACAAAGACAACCACAAAGCATTCTATAGCTATGTCAAAAATCTCAATGGCAACACTCAGATATGCTCTGAGTTACAGCACAATGGCACTAAATATACAGAACCAAATGATATTGCCAACATCCTGGCAGATAGGGTCAGTGCTAACTTTAACCCCCTCTCACTTCCTAGAGGGCCCATTTCTATACCAGAAGAATGCAAAGTTCCTGTAATCATGGCTGCACAGGTAAAAAACACACTCTCCAAAGCCAAGAACACAGCATCCATGGGACATGACAATATCCCAGGCTGCGTTCTACATGAACTACAGAATGAACTGGCACCCTACCTAAGTTCCATGTTCAGTCATAGCCTCACCTCAGGCTTTGTGCCACTGAATGGCACACCATGACAGTTATCCCACTCCACAAAGGGGGAGCCACGATGGACCCCAGAAACTACCGCCCCATTAGTCTGACAAGCCTGGTCTACAAGGCCATGGAACGTATCATCATGGAACTCATAAACAAAGACAATGGTAATCTCCAAACTCTGGACCCTACCCAGTTCGGGTTTGTAAAAGGCAGATCATGTCTCCTAAACCTGATTGACTTCTTTGAAGCAGTCACCAAAGCCATAGATGAGGGTAAGGTGGTTCACACAGCTTATCTAGATCTCACCAAGGCTTTTGACACCATCCCCCACTCTGGAATTAAACTAGGTATAAATCCCTATGTCACAAGATGGGTTGCAAACTGGCTCACGGACAGAACCCACACTGTGAAAGTAGCAGACTCCAAATCCAACTTCAGACCAGTGACATGTGGAGTACCACAGGGTTCAGTCCTGGGTCCTCTCCTGTTTGGTATCTACTTCTCTGAAGTACAGGCTAACACAGAAGGTCCTTGGCTAACAAAGCTTGCAGATGACTGCAAACTAGGAGCCATAATCGAAACTCCTAACAATGTGGACATACTACAAAAGGGCCTCACTGAGACAGATGCCTGGTGTCAAAGCCATGGCCTGAAGCTCAATGCCAAAAAGTGTATTGTCATCCCCTTTGGTAAAGACTCTTTACCCATGAACTACCACATAAGTGGTAGTCTACTTAATGCCAAAAGTGTGATAAGAGACCTTGGGACACAGGTGGACAGTAGTCTCTCCTTTGATAATCACATCACCACAGTGGTCAGGAAATCCTTCTACATGGCTCACCTCATCACAAAAGGTTTCTCATCCAGAAAAAAGAGGTCATTGTTCCCCTCTACTCATCACTGATTAGACTCATTATAGAGTACAATGCCCCTTTTGGTATGTACCTCACAAGACATCTACAACAACTGGAAAGGCCACAGAAATACCTCACAAATAAGATCACTGGCCTCAAACAGATGCCCTATGCAGACCATCTAAAAAACTCCAGTTTTACTCCATCGCATATCACCTACTCAGAGGCGATCTCTGCCTAACATACAAAGCTATTATGTCAAATCCAGAGCTGTTGGACATGCTCCACTTAAAGAAATCCCAATCCCTCCGAGCTACATGCTCTAGGGACATAAACCTTGTCACCACAATAAACAGAATATGCTGGTGGGTTAGATTCCTGTCCCAGAGACTTCCCATAATCTGGAACAGACTACCTATCTATGTCAAACAGAGCTGTCATTAGCACTCTTCAAGAAAAAACTTGATGATTGAATGGGAAATAGGAAATTCACCCAAGGGATCACTTCTGTGGTTCTGCTCGACAGGGGCACAGGTAAATAATTTTCTTGGGTGGCGAAAGCCAGGGTACCTTTTGGCTAGGCTTATATAGGCCCTAGGGCTAAAAGCCTAGTACCTACCTATGAACCTATGAACCTAATGGACCAGTGAATGCCTATGTTGAAAGTTAAGGATGCATGCTCATATATACCAGTCATAATCCTGGTCCTCAGAGTCAGAGTTGCCTAGCAATGGTCTGGCATGTCATCATCTTCAGCATACAATTGGTGAGCCATCATGTGTCCCACACTCTGCCAAAGTTCAACACAGGAGAAAAAAACATTATAGATACACAACATGTATTCACTGAAAATCAATTTTGTGGATGTGCACTATTCACACCAGGTCAAGGTCAGAGACTGGGCTGGAGTCCAGGCAGAGGTCACCTCATCCTATACAATACAGATTACAGGGACATGGCTTTCAGTCTAACCACATACATCATGGCATGGTTTGTAAGCCCTGTGTTTTCTTGGTGAGAATCCCCTGTGCTGCATGTGTCAGGTGAGGTGCATGCAGAAGAGAGCAGTATACTCTATTATTGTTCTGATGAGTTTCAAATTCAGTGCTGCCATAAAATCCTAAGATCGGAATATGATGGCATGACTTATGATGTGCACAATAACGGCTTTCAATACTAGTTTGGAAACTTGATGGGCGAAGTTCATATTATTATCTACATGTGTTCCCAGGTCACGCATTACTGGATTTTAGTATAGTAGGACTGTTGTCAATGCTGTAATTAGCACAGAATCCTGCTTTTCATAAGGACAACATAAAGACATGTTTCTGCATTTATTTGTAGACCATGTGTTTTTTTCCTCAATCATTTGTCTGTGTTAGCTCCTCTTATTGTATGTTATCATCATTGGTGGAATCAATGATTGCACCCAGTATGCAATAATCAGCAAACATAGTAAGCCAAAGGCCATATACTTTAGTCTGAACTGCCCAAACTGTAAAGGGCCAAGCAGAAATCCTTGGGGCATGCCAATGGTGACTGCTCTATTGGTACAGGTTGATTCACCAACTTTCACAGCATTTTTTTCTGTCTGGTGAGCCAATTGGTTACACATCTAGTGATGTAAGTGTTTATCCCCAGCTGGGAGAGTTTCTCAATGATACCTGCATGGGGGATTTTGTCCAAACCCTAATCCAGATCAGAATAGGCAGTATGTACTGTCTTACCTTCATCCAGGCCTATCACATGGAATCATTGGGCTGTGACAACATCACAGATTGCCTATAGTGTGATTCAACAGATACACCTTTCTGACATGATTGAATACACACTTCAACATACCCTCCGCAAAGACTATGTTCCGGTAGAAGGGTGCACATCAACATGCATTCATCTGAGTTGGAGGGGGGGGGGGCAACACCTGATGTATGCATGCATAGACACATCCTGACTCTACTCATCTGTGAGGTAGACCAGTGTGTCATCCTGGACCTTTTCTAAATCAACACTAGTAATATCCAGGCCATGTGCAACAGATCTGTCTGAGTTGTTAATGCTATATCATGTCTGTTACATCTGTCAGATGCCCTCAAAGAGTTCACTGAGGGCATGCATGACAACAACACTATCATCCTTTTGAACTTGACAAGCCCAAAGCATTTGACACAAAACTGGAGTGAGGTACTCAGTCAACACTGTCAGATGTTTCTGTGTTTCAGAACTGTTTCTTTCAATTGGTGTGGCTTGTTTGCTGTATCATAGACTAGATTCAGGCATGCTGAATTTAGCTTTGTTTGTATAACTTGAGCACTAATCCAGGCCATCTTTTTTGGAGAAGATTCCCCTGCACCCTAGTGGCAGGAGTGTGCAGTTAGAACTTGTCTGATTGAAGACTGCTGGAGCAGGGCTCAGTTTTGAGCTTTCTTAGTGGTTAATTGGGTTAATTTGTTTAAGTTAGTTTGCTCATTTTCTATTGTTATATAAAAAATTTGCACTTTATTCATCTGCTTTTACTGTATTTGTGTTTCTTCCTACTTTATTCTGCTGCATTTATTACTGCTTGTTAGTAGCCTGATTAAATTGTAACTGTTATTCTAAGCCTTTGGTTGAAGCACTTGGGCTTCAAACCAGTTGTTTTACAATAAGAAGGCTTGTGTTCTGCACTGTTGTGGCAGGACAGGTAGCTTACATCCTTCTAAGTTGGGAGTTGCTGATTGAAGGCTTATTGTCTGTTATTCTAAGAGTGTATTAGTTCTGGTTTAAGCACTTGGGCTTCGGGCCAGTTATTTTACATTAAGAAGGTGTGGTCTGCACTCTTGTGGGAGGAGAGGGTAGATTCTGCCTTTCTGAGCTGGGAGTTTCTGGTTAAAGGCTTATTGTGCCTCCTTATTTGAACTGTTTCATTCTGAAATTGGTACGTCCTGTTTGCTGTAGCATAGACTAAATTCAGACCTGCTGAATCTAGCTTTGTTTGTATAACTTGAGCACTAATCCAGACCATATTTTTTGGAGAAGGTTTCCCTGAACCCTAGTGGCAGGAGTGTGCAGTTAGAACTTGTCTAATCAAAGACTGCTGGAACGGGCTCAGTTTTTACCTTTTTATTGGTTAATTTGTTTAAATCAGTTTGCTCATTCGCTACTGTTATATTAAAAAAAAAATACACTTTATGCATCGCCGCTTAACTAGGGTTAAACTATCCCTAGCGCTATAAAGTCTGCTCTTCAAATTTTCCCTTAGAACTAGCCAGTTTTTTACTTTTAGCACGCAAATCTATTTCTTTGAGCTCAGCACTTGTTCAGAACTTGTTGTAAGCACTAAATAAGCTACAAATTACTACAGCACTCAACGTTCCTCACATGTCTAGAGGAAAACAGTTTTTAGTACTTAATAAATAAGCACCTAGCCAGGCATGTCTAAGTGTCAGCTCCTGGTGTTTTCTCCTGTCTACCTGATGAATCTGGGCATCTTGGGGCAATGCAGCAGTTTCCTAGTGTACACAGACAACCCTCTCCTCCTACCACTCAACACTACAACCTGTGAGAGATGCACTTATATAGCCAAACTGGAAACAAAGCTCTCTTCATCCAAGACTGGACTAGACAGTCAAGAGGAGAAGGTAAACACTTGCACCACACCACACTCATCACATAGTCCCTCAAAACCTACACTACCAAAACACACACATAGCAACACAAGACACGCACCTACATTCATGGAGGCTCTCAATAAAAATCTGCTCAAGCAATAGAGACCTCCAAAGCAGAAACGCATGCAAACTCCACTCCCCAACACAACCCAAATGACTCATATCCCACACACTCAGAGTGCCATTCAACCACAGCCCATAAGGCATAACAACGTACCCAACACTCTAGTCATAGGTGGCTCTATTGTCAGGCAGACTGATGTTCCACTCACCCAGCTAAACAAGGAAAAAGTTACTGTCAGCTGCCTGTCGGGTGCCAGGATCCGCCACATAATGCATGCACTCAGGTCACTCCACAACAAGTACAAATATGACTCAGTTGGTGTGAATGACCTGAGACATACCTCTCTGGATTACATGAAAACAGACATGGAGGAGCTCTCCGATCTTGTAACCCAGGCAGGTATGACCCTAGCCCTGAGTAGCATCCTGCCATTGCCCAGAATGATACCACAGTACAAGGACAAAATGACTGACTTTAACAATTGACTAAGCTTCTGGTGTCATTCTAAAGGGATCCAGTATCTGTCTGCCTGGGATGACATGATCGACAGACCACGATGCTTTGCCAGAGATGGCCTGCACCTGTCGCCCTTGGGGATTTTGGATACTGGCTAAGGCTCTTGCCACCCCTATAGTGACTTTTTTTAGGCAAGGTTCAAATGACAAATTCACCACCGTAACAGGTGCAAGCAAGCAAAATCTGAGGGTAATGCTATTCAGTGCTAGTCTAAACCTCAAAATGCATTCACTCGAGGCACTCCTTAAAATGGAGAACATCGACATCTGTGCAGTGACAGAGACCTGGTTCAAGGCTCCAGAGAGCACCCCTGCATTACCAGGCTATAATTCATACCACACCTTTCGGCCACCTAACCTAGACCGAAACACTAAAGGTGGAGGCGTATCCATATTCATTAAGTATATCCAAACCTATATATATATGCCATGCACACTAGTCAACTAGCATCTATTGATCTTAATGTCACATACGGCTATAGCAGTGTCCCTCCTAACACCTCCAGCAGAATGTTACAGTGTCATTACAGTGTGCGTGATTACTGTCATAGAGTGCAGACATGTCATAATAGTAGTACAAGTGTGTTAGTGCAGAACCATCTCTGATCAGTCTAAATCACATACATTATGTCAGAGACATAGGATTACTGGTGTATTATTCTGTTATTGTCCATAACTGTGGGCTTCTTTTACTGATGCCCATGAGCCTTTACCCATGTCCCACTGCCAGGAGACCTCTGCTGATATTACACTCATAGTCAGGCAAATCAGTTTGTACAGCTTCACAATATGCTCCCTACCCCAATTGAATGTAACTTCCATGACAGATGTCCTCTGCATTATTCATGTAAGGATGCTTATCTCACATAGACATCTTCACCATTGTTATGTCACCTTGTGTGACAGTCACATAATACACATTTTCACTGTGCATTCCGTACTGTATCATATTGATATGTGATTGGTGTTGCTGCTGCAACTATCTTCCATTGACATGCCCTCATCTGCTGTACAATAGGTTGTTTCACCTGTCCTCTTTCCCTGTATTCATTCCTATAATTCATCTGCGTGTCCCTATTCAATACATACACTCCCCCTGAGTGTTTATTTTACATGGCAGTCCATGTGCCCTTACAGATCATTTACACAACTTCGTACAAAATACCTGGAATGGGATTTCACAAAACTCTTTACTGTAGACACTGCCCTGTACTGTGTCTGTACCATATACATAAGTATACATTAAGCCCTAGTAATCATTGTGGAATTCTGTGCAATCCTGCTAGTCTACTGTGCTCTGAGGCAAACAGGTTTGCTATCTGTGTTGCTTTACATGGTTTCCTGGCTGGCGACACTGTTGCCAGCCATGAAACCACTTTTGTTTATGTTTAAATGTGATAAATGGCATGAATATATAATTAGCACTGCTGCTCACACATGTAAACTCTGTGTAGGCTTTGTGTGAAACCTACATGGAGTTTACTGAATCCCAGGGTTGATCTTTTCATTGTTTTTTTTTAATTCTTTTTCTTTGTCATAGTACTCTCTTTCATTCTTTACTAGGTTTTCAAAAGCATTTTCATATGTCTTTACATATCTTCCTTTTTCTATTTTTCTGGTTGCTATCTGCCATTTTAATTTTTGTATGTATTTGCTTTTAAATATAATCCATCATTCTGACCAATTAACATAAAATGCCTTCATAATGGCATGCTCTCGCCATCATTGTGTAATTTCTTCTTTTCATTTTATTCCATTCTTTTTCAAGTTTTTCTTATTTCCTTTGCTATTTTTACATATCTTTTATCTTCCTTTATCTCCATCCATATTGCTAAATGATCAGTAAATCCTGTTACAAGTGCTTCCCCTTCTGCTGTACTTATTCCTTCAGATAGTATAAGACCTCGGCCTAGAAACAGACATCATCCAACAGGAGTGGCACACAGCTGTTGTGATGCCAGTCCACAATGGTGGTCTAACCACTTATACCAGGACTTATAGAAGTGTCAGTCTGGAGTTTTTTATGTAACACCATGCAATGTATCATAACTCATCAAATTAACTATGATAACAAAAACTCTTATTAGACTCAATCCCCAGCAGTTGGTCTTTGCTGTGGGTAGATCTTGTCTGATGAATCTTGTGAACTTCTTTAAGAGTGTTATTCCGGCCATACACCATAGGCAAGATGATCACACAGTGTACCTTGACATCATCAAGGCATTTGACACCATACTATATGCAAATATAATCAAACTGGAGGAGCACCAAACTGTCCCATATTGGTTTGCATGATAGCCAACTTGCGTAGATAAAGAACTCTCAAATTAAGAGATGGGGGTGGGGGGTCCTCTTAGAGCACTGAGGTGACCACTTTGCTGGGACCTCTGCTATTTGGTATATACTTCTCAGATTTGCATAAATAAATTGAGGATCTCTGATAAACAAAGTTTGTGGATGATTGTAAGCTGGAAGTAGTAATCAAGCTCCACTCTAATACAAATGCTCCAACCTGGAATTACACTTGTCAATAGCTGTTGTGCAAAAACTGGGCTCAAACGCAAAGTGATTTATAGTGCAGCCTGTAGCATTCAGTAAGTAGGTTCTGGCTTCAGCTTATGGTATAGATAACCCAACATTCCAGAGACAAATGGTTAACTGAGTGGATAATTATGTCACATTTGAGAATCGTTGCAACAGTGGTTAGGAAATCATTTTACTTTTTTTAGCTCACTGCAAAAGGCATTTTCTCTAGATCAAAAGAAGTCTTCACCTCCTTGTACTGCGGACTGATTAGACCAATTTTTGAGTACATCTCCTTTGGGATGTACCATGCTAGCATATCATGCAAATGGAAGGCTCCCAGAGATTTTTAACTAAAAGGATCATGGGCCAAAAAGACTTGTGCAACAAAGAGAGACTGAAGGCTTCATCTCTGTATTCAGTATCATATAAACTGCTTAGTAGCAATCATTGATCTGCTTATAAGGTATAAGGGATATAATATTCCAAGAATTCTTATACTGCCAAGAATCACTCCTGTGGGGAAAAGATAGTTACTAAGGTAAGAGAACTAAATCTACTCCAACAAATAAATAAGACAAGATAGAGAGTACATTTGAAACTTACTGCCTACCACTTCTCTGGAACAAACTATCTTTCCAAGTTAAGCAGTATGTCACACTATCTTCCTTTGAAAAGGAGCAGAACAACTGTATGGGTATTCTTAAGTTCACCCCCAGAATAACTGACCTGGTCTTCCTTGAAATGACAGGCAAGGCCTAAAGGTGGGCATTTACCAGGTGGTAATGGCATTGATGCTCAGTTGCCTTGTAACTTGTGTGATCCATATCCTACTTACTGTTAACAAAAATCCAGTCACGTCAAAACCGACTGAGGTACTATGTCACCTTCAACCCACAAGGCATATTTAAACAAAATGGAATCCCTAGCCATTGAACCTAGCACTACTATCCTGAAGGAGCGCATAATTCCACTAACTGGGGAACCTACTCTACTTCAAAGAAGTATCGACAATGCTTCAAAGATTTCATAACTGCTAGCTCCTTAGACCATCTAGTTCATACACCAACTACCGGATTAAAAAATATTGAACCTAATCCTCACCAATATGACCCAACTGTGTTCTAAACTGGTAGTTTTCCCACAACTGGTCAAATTCAAACACCATTCAATAATATTCACTATGATGTAAAAATGATTGACTATCAATCCTTTCTGTTTTCAGGGACTATTATAGGGTTTTTATCCTGGCACCTAGAAGATCCTATGATTAGAGCAGTATCTCAAGGTTCTGCTTTGCATGTATCTTGTACAGATACCACCAAACCAATTTAGACGTGTATCCAAATAACTTTAAGCTAATCAAAATTGCAGGGTTAAGCACAGAGCTCGACCTGCTGGTTCGATTAGATTAAAGCTATTCAGACACATGTCTAAATTGAACTATTATAAGGGCAAATTTGTTACAACTAGCTGATGACCTGTTGAAGTTTAGGCACCCTATCACCTCATTGACCTTCCTTGTCTCATACACTACTATATTCACAGGCAATTTCTGTGCTCATCTAAAAGCTTGCAATTGAGACATCACCCCACCCCCAGATACAAATATAATACCAAGATCAAGAACGATCCTTTATTTTGGAAACAGTAGTGACATACTTAATAATGCTGGAGCCCTTAATTCTCATCCATCCGATAAGCTAAGACTTTTAGTTTAAGCACTTGGGCTTCAGACCAGTTGTTTTACATTAAGAAGGTTTGTGGTCTTCACTGTAGTGGCAGAACAGGTGGCTTACATCCTTCTAAGTTGGGAACTGCTGATTGAGGGCTCAGTGTCTGTTATTCTAAAAGTGTATTAATTCCGGTTTAAGCACTTGGGCTTCAGGCCAGTTATTTTACATTAAGAGGGTTCGTGGTCTGCACTCTTGTGGGAGGAGAGGCTGGACTCTGCCCTTTTGAGCTTGGAATTTCTGGTTACAGGGTTATAGTGCCTGCATATTTGAACTGCTTCTTACTGAAATTGGTACACCTTGTTTGCTGTAGCATAGACTAGATCCAGGCCTGCTGAATCTAGCTTTGTTTGTATAACTTGAGCACTAATCCAGGCATTCTTTAAAGTATTCAATTGTATTTATGACTGCTTGGTAGTAACTTGATTAAAGTGTAGCTATCATTCTAAGTCTTTTGGATTAAGCACTTGGGCTTCAGACCAGTTGTTTTACATTAAGAAGGTTTGTGGTCTGCACTGTAGTGGCAGAACAGGTAGCTTACATCCTTCTAAGTTGGGAACTGCAGATTGAGGGCTCAGTGTCTGTTATTCTAAAAGTGTATTAGTTCTGGTTTAGCACTTGGGCTTCAGGCCAGTTATTTTACATTAAGAAGGTTCAGGGTCTGCACTCTTGTGGGAGGAGAGGCTGGACTCTGCCCTTATAGCTGGGAATTTCTGGTTAAAGGCTTATAGTGCCTGTATATTTGAACTGTTTCTTACTGAAATTGGTAAACCTTGTTTGCTGTAGCATAGACTAGATCCAGGCCTGCTGAATCTAGCTTTGTTTGTATGCTTGTTGTTCGTTTGCTTGTTATTTCCCTGAAACGCTAATTCCACCTAAAACACAGCTTTTCAGCGCTTCTGTGGATCCCTAGTGATATCTGCATTGCTTACTGTACTTATTTCCTTGTTTCACTTGAAAGAAAGTTGCTGTTTGTCATTTTTGCATTTAAGTTACCTGTAACACATTGCATTTAAGGTACCTGGCACTTGCTCACTAAGTCAGCACTAAAAAATTAAAAGCACTACACCCTCACAAACTCCCCTTGAGTACCTTGTTCCCCATTGGCCCTTTTTTCAATTATAAAGGAATTCCCAATACTATTCTAGCATGTCCAAAGGTCAGTTGTCAATCTCCTCTCTGGTCCAGCTGGTGAATCTGGGAATCTTCAGGCAATGTTACAACTGCCTCATGTACACAGACAACCCTCTCCTCCACCAAACAAACTCCAACACATGTGAGAGATGCAACCATATAGTCAAACTGGAGGCTAAGCTCTCTCAACTCAGTACTGGCGTAACCAGTCAGGAGGAGAAGGAAACCACACTCACTACAATTCCAATCTCACAAAGACCTACCACGACAGCAAACCAAACACATAAACACACAAAAACATACTCGGAGGCTCGAAATAAAATTCTGCCTAAGCAGCAGAGACCTCCAAAGCAGACACCCAAGCAACCGCCACTCCAAAACAAAACACATGCAACACATAGCTCACAAAACCAGTGTGCCGAACAGTCACAGCCCTTAAGGCTAAACAACACACTTGATACACTTGAAATAGGTGACTCTATCGTCAGGCACACTGACGTCCCACTCACCAGGCTGAACAAGGAGAAGGTCACAGTGAGCTGCCTGTCGGGCGCTAGGATCCATCACATAACACAAGCACTCAGATCACTCCAAGGCAAGTACAAATATGACTCAGTCATTGTCCATGCTGGTGTGAATGACCTGAGACGTACCTCCCTGGACTACATGAAAAGAGACATAGAGGACCTCTCTGAGCATGTAGTCCAGGCCGGTATGACCTTGACCGTGAGTAGCATTTTACCCTCACCAAGAATGATGCCACAATATGAAGACAAGATGATCAATTTCAACAATTGGCTTAAGTATTGGTGTCATTCAAAGGGGATCCAATGCCTGTCAGCCTGGGATGACATGCTAGACAAGCCACGATGCTTCGCTAGGGACGGCTTGCACCTGTCACCCCTGGGCTTTCGGATATTGGCAAAGGCTGTTGCTATCCCCATAGTGCCTTTTTTAGGCAAGGCTCAAAAGACAAACCCACCTCCATAGGTATCACAAGGGATAAGAAACTAAGAGTAATGCTACTCAATGCCAGAACTCTAAACCTCAAGATGAATGCACTCAAAACTCTCCTTAGCATGGAGAACATCGATATCTGTGCAGTAACAGAAACCTGGTTCAAGGCTCCCGAGAGCACCCCAGCACTACCAGGTTATACCTCATACCATGCTTTTTGGCCCCAAAACTTGGACCGAACCACAAAAGGAGGGGCAGTATCAATATTCGTCAAAGATACCCACACCTCCAGGTTGGTGGCACAGCACGAAGCATCAGAGACCATCCATGTGCAACTAACAGTGGGTAAAATTTCCTTCCAGTTTATAGCCTGCTACAGACCACCCTCCCAAACCCAGGAACCCCACTCGGCCTTCCTGACAACATTGGAAAATATGAAGGTCTCTCCAAACACCATTATATTGGGCGACTTCAACTACCCAAACATAGACTGGGAGCATTACTCTAGCTCCAACACCCTAGCCCAAAGGTTCCTAGAATTTATAAACTCAAATGCTATGGAACAACTTGTTACCACTCCCACAACAGGGGAAAACATACTGGACCTGATCATCACCAACATGGGGACTCTATGCTCCAGACCAGAAGTGTATCCCTCACTGGTAAGATCAGACCATAAACTAATCTCACTGGATATTCACATCCCGACCCCACCCTCTGCCCAGCAAACCACAGTGAAAAACTTCTCTAAAGCAAATTTCACACTCCTCAAAACCGAGGTGGAATTCTTCAAAGCCCCTGGGTCTGTGTGAAAATACGGGCCAGAACGCAGAAGCCTTTATAAACGCATTCTATGAACACCTTCAGGAATGCATGGATCATGCAATCCCAAATAAAACCAAGACCCAATCCTCCAAAGGCAGACGTCCTGTCTGGTGGACCCCAGCCATAAACAAACTATACAATAGAAGGAGGAAGCTACTACATGATAGAGCAAAATCCCAAAAAGGGAAGGCATCTCTGATCAGTATTAGCAAAAAACTACGGGCACTCATAAAATCGTCTAAGGCCAGCTTCGAGAGAAAAATTGCACAGGACACTAAGGATAATCACAAGGCTTTCTTTAGTTATGCTAGGAACCTGGGTGGTAATTCCCAGATATGCTCAGAATTAGTCCAAAAATGACAAAAAGTACACCGAACCCACAGGCATTGCCAATATCCTAGCTGACAGGTTCAGCGCAACCCCCCCACCACCAAAAGGTCAAATATCTATCCCAGCAGAGTGCTGCCCCCCCTGACAACTCAGATGCTCAGGTAAGAGCCGCCCTCTCCAAAGCAGAAAACACAGCATCGATGGGACCAGACGGTGTCCTGGGCTGCGTCCTACATGAACTCCAAGAAGAGCTAAACCCAAACATAAAACTACTGTTCAATCTCAGCCTTACTACAGGATATGTACCCAAAGAGTGGCGTACAGCAACAGTGGTCCCTCTCCACAAAGGTGGTGCCTCAACGGATCCTGGAAACTATCGCCCCATAAGCCTGACTAGCTTGGTCTGCAAAGCTATGGAAAGGATCATTATGGACCTCATAAATAAAGATATTGGGGACCTACAGACACTGGATCCTACCCAGTTTGGCTTTTTTAAGGGCAGATCCTGCCTCTTAAATCTGGTCGATTTCTTTGAAACAGTCATCAAGGCCATTGACGAGGGGAAGATGGTCCACACAGCCTACCTGGACCTCACAAAAGCCTTCGATACAATACCCCACTCGGGCATTATAGATAAGCTCACCAGCTTAAATATAAACCCCTATGTCACTAGATGGGTTGCAAACTGGCTCAAGGACAGAACCCACATGGTTAGAATTCCTGGAGCCATGTCAGACACCAAACCAGTTACAAGTGGCATCCCACAAGGCTCAGTCCTGGGACCTCTCTTGTTTGGTATATATTTCTCGGAGGTACAGGCCAACATGGAAGGACTGTGGCTGACCAAGTTCGCAGATGACTGCAAACTGGGCACCATAATCAACTCTCCAGCCGACACAAGCATCCTACAAAAGGGCCTCATAGAAACAGACAACTGGTGCCTGAGCCATGGCCTCAAGTTAAACGCCAAAAAGTGTATAGTCATCCCTTTTGGCAAAAACAAAGTGCCCACAAATTACCACATAGGTGGTAATCCATTAAGTACAGAAGAAGTAATTAGGGAGCTGGGGACCCAAGTTGATAGCAATCTCTCATTTGACAACCACGTGGCCAAAGTGGTTAGAAAAACATTTTATATATAGCCCACCTAACCATGAAGGGATTCACATCTAGATCAGAGGAGGTCATCGTGCCCCTTTACTCATCCCTCATCAGGCCCATAACTGAGTACAATGCCCCTTTTGGGATGTACCTTACCAGACACCTGCAGCAACTGGAAAGACCCCAAAAGTACCTCACCAAGAGGATCAATGGGCTCAAACAGATGCCATATGCTGCGCAGTTAAAGAAACTCCAGCTCTACTCAGTGGCATTCCGCCTGCTCAGAGGCGATCTGTGCCTGACGTATAAAGCCATGTCCAACCCGGAATTAATGGACATGCTGCACCTCAGAAAATCAAAATCCCATCGAGCTATGCACTCGAGAGACTTGAACCTCAGCACTGAAATAAGTAGGACATGCTGGAGGGACAGATTCAAAACCCAGAGGCTCCCTTCACTCTGGAATAAAATCCCAGTCCAGGTTAGGCAGAGTCCCTCATTGACTCTCTTCAAGAGGAATCTTGATGAGTGGATGGGATATCGTAGGTTTATCCCGGGTATCACTTCTGTGTCACTGTTAGACAGAGGCACAGTATACTAACCTCGAAAAAGGGCTTAGCAAAATTTATTTAAAATGGGTGGCGAAAGCCAAACACACTCTGGCTAGGCGTATAAATGCCCTAGGGCAGATAGCCTAGTATGAACCTATGAACCTATGAACCTATGATATATGGGTCTTCGAGCTGCTTGTTTTTCAGATCCAGCAAAACTAGCACTACAGACTTGACCCCCTTTAAGAACTTTTCTCTATCATGTGCCAGTCTGTGAAGATATCTCAGAGTCAGATCAAATTTGTAACCAGAAAGGAAAACCATCAAATGCAGAAATGAAGGATTATAGAAATATCCTCTAGGTGTTACCATGTGGTTATTTGAAAGAGGGACAGGAGGGATGTTGTATCGGATGGAGGAGATTAAAAGAATCCAGTATTATGGTACAAGGCAGTTGGCACAGAGGGTTATGGCTTTGAGCTATAGTTCCTGTAGTGCTAAGTTTAATTTTCTCCACCCTCACATCCCTACTTCATGATCTTTAAAACACCTTTATTGAATTATCGACTGTGACATAAACAAACTTACATTTATATAAAAGTAATCAAACCATATTAACAAGTTTACATTTACAAACATTATAAATCATATATATTGTTCTATATTTTATTATCTAGGCAACATTACATAAATTATCCATTTTCTGCCTTCTCTTAAAACTCATTCCTCCTCCAAAACATTTTTCTGTCTGTATTTTTCCACAATTTGTATTTTTTTTTCTATGTAATTTACTCCTGCACTTTTTCCAACTAATTATTATTATCTTTTTTTTTTTTTTTTTTTGCAGCCACCAGAATTGAACTTAACAAGCCCTTACTATGTCTTGGAAATCCAGATCCTGCATCTTAGCTAAAAAAATAAACATTTCCTTAGAGACAATTGCTCATCCAGTATTCCCAAGAGAGCACTCACTAGGGAATTTTTAAAGTCTGCCAACTCATTACACTCCAATATCATATGTTCTCAGTTACCTCTTTATTCCCCCGCACACTTTCAAAATATGCCATCTACCTTAGGAAAATGTTTTTGGAGTCTGCTTGCAGTATAAAAGTATCTATGCAAATGCTTCAAGGCTGAATTCCTGCATTTTCCAGACCTTATTGCATATTTGGGAGCCAGCCATATCCTCCCTTTGTTTCTTTATGACTTGCACATCTAATATCTCTTCTCAGTCTTCTCTCACTTCTCTGATTGATTCCTATAGTTATCATTCAGTACTTTATATGGCCTACTAATTATCCCTTGTAATAGTAGCTTCTGATATAGATTCAGTTAAACACTCAACCAGTGCAGGTCTTTTATTTAGGATTCTTCTGCCCCTTTTTCTTTATCTATGCTCTAATATCAATCCCTGATAGGGAAGACAATCACTAGCCTGATCCAAATCTCTTCTTGGCCTCTTCCCTTTCTGTTACCTTTCCCCTATCTAATTTGCTACACTCACACTCACTCCACTCCCCTACCCTACACCACTCCCAATTCCCACTCACACCCACTACCCATATATTTATTTTAAATAAGCCAATCTCCCATATCTCCATTATCCAATCATATCCCAGCTACTACCCACTCATCCTACCAACACAACCACCCCACCCATTAAACTTCACCCACTAAACAAAATTACTCCTCAGCTGCACTGCTTAAAACTCACTTAAATAAATATCTCATCCAGCCAAAATTCCAGCATAACCCATTCCAAACTATAACATAAACTATATTCCCCCTTTCTAAACTATACTACAAAACCATACACATAACGAAACAATAACCTTATACTGCACTATTATCCTAACTCTTACATTTATAGCTCAGCTAACCTCCTACCATACTCATCTCAACATTATATCACAATCCCATTCTCCCACATTTCCCAACCCTCCTCTCTATCAAAATCCACCACACCCATCATATCCTCAACAATATTTAATTATTCACACACTGATTTAGCCACATTTAAATTTCTTCCACAACTATCTTACACACGTGTATCCCCTCAATATGAAAAACTTAATCTAAATACCTGAAACTCATACTACTCAAAACATCGCAGCTTATTGTTAGTGGATAAATACACCCAAACCCTGGTCCTGTTAGCAACCCCACTACTCCTTCAACCCAACAACAGAGTATACAAATCCTCCCCAGGGAAAGCTCTGACTTGCTTATAATAAATCTAAATATTAGATGCATCATGAATAAAATAGGAGAACTACATATCACCCTTGCTTTATACTCTACAGATTTAGTTCTAATTACCAAGACCAGGAATTAGTGACAACAAAATTACTCCCCCAGGATATAGTATATACAGTCAGGATAGAAAATCCAAAAGAGGTGGAAGCATTGCTTTCCTATTCTAAAGCAACCTTACACTCAAAATAATTGACATCAACCCTCCAACTTTTAATAATGCAGAAGTACTGGTCTCTAGATTAAAAATCAAGTAAAAAAAACATTAAATATAATCAGCTCCTATATTTCCCCCAGTAAAAATATTGACACACTAGAAACTATCCTACAATGGTCAGCAAACACACTCCCTCAGGAGACTATTATACTAGGTGATTTCAATATCAACTGGTCCTTCTGTAACTCACTGCACTCTACTGACCATATCAACCTCCCAGGTTTCACTCAATTAATTCAAACTACAACTAGGTTAGACAAATCATCAAAAAAGGAGTCCACTTAGAGTGGATCCTTACCAACTGACCTGATCTATCATATCACTCCAGTCCCCTCCCTGATTCTCCAAGTGACCACCACCCAACATTTGTTCTCCAACACCATGTTAATCCAATAAAAACTCCTTCTTTTCAACAAATTCGATATACAAACACTTCAAATCTCAAGACTTTGTTTCCACTCTCAAACTCTGTAGTTGTAATCCACTGAATTCTCTCTCCCTAGACTGTGTAGAACAATACTTCAACACCACCTTCCTAAACATCCTAAATCACATGGCCCTCACGAGAACAGTAACAATAAAGTCCAACTATGCTGCTTGGCTTTCCAAAGAAACTAGATCATTTCTAAAACTGAGAGAAAAAGCCTGGGAAATGTGGGCTCTCCATAGAACTGTAACAAATCAAAAATGCAGCAAACTAAGAAACAAATCTAAAAAACAAATCAGACTTGTCAAAAAATTACTATACAGACAGTCAATATAAACACAACCATAACCCACAAAAATTCTTGTCAGCTATTAACAAAATTCTGTAACTGGGCCACACTAGCACACCCTCACTACCTAGCAGTAACTCCATTGACAATATTGCCATCCAGTTCAACAAATATTTCACTGAATCCATAACTGCCCTTACTAAACATAATTGCCAAACACCATCACCCAGTCTCTCCTCCTTTACTCATAAAAACAACTACTTTTCCCTACAACCAGTCCCAAGTACTATATATAAATATCTTAATAAACTTAAACCCACAGCAGACAAGTTGCCTGATGAACATCTTAAAATTGAAGCAGAAGCCATTTCATACCCACTCTCTTTACAAGTCAATCTCTCCATCTCTGAGCAACATAGCCCTGCTGTATGGAAAATATCCCACATAATACCACTACACAAAGGTGCAAACTCAAAGAAACTATTAAACTACCAACTCATTGCCTTCCTATTACCTTTATCAAAAATTCTAGAAAAATGCATACACACCCAAATCCTAAATCATGTCTTATCCAACAAGCTTCTAGCCAATACCCAGCACGGATTTTGCCCTCATCAAAGCACCACCACAGCCCTTATTAACTTCAATAATGCTATTAATTGACTCTGGAATGAAGGAAACCTTGTATCTTTAATCTTTCTAGACCTCTCTAAAGCCTACAATATTGTTTCTCACAATATACTCTTAACTGTACTATCTAAACTCAGTCTAAGCTACACCACGATTACATGGTTCCAGGGCTACTTATCAGATTGCAAATAAGCTGTAAGATGGCAAAACAACCTATTACCTCTTCCACAAGAGTCTATCCTTGGTCCCCTTTTTTTCAACCTATTCAGCAATAACCATTATACAATGCCTCCTCTAAAACGTGCACGCTGATTGGCCAGCCCAACCAGCGTGCCCGTTGTAAATCCCTCAATATACTAACGGAAAAAGGTCCGGTCGCCCGGACTTTTTCCGTTAGTATAAAACACTGTCTCGCTATGTTAAAAGAGTTTAACATAGCGACACAGGTTTAAAAAAAGCAACGCAGATCTCCGTTGCTTTTTCTAAAGCTGTCTCGCTATGTTAAATTCTTTAAACATAGCTACACTGTGTAAAAAGCAACGGAGATCTTGCGATCTCCGTTGCTTTTTTTTTTTAACCTGTCTCGCTATGTTAAATGGGTTTAACATAACGAGACAGCTTTAAAATAAGCAATGGAGATCTCCGTTGCTTATTTTAAAGCTGTCTCGCTATGTTAAACCCATTTAACATAGCGAGACAGTAAAAAGCAATGGAGATCTTGCGTTCTCCGTTGCTTTTGCCCACAGCTCTGATGTACTGCGTAGGCATGCGCAGTACATCAGAACTGCCGCGGAACACCAGACAGCTGCGGAAGGGCAGCAAAGAGGCATTATACAATGCCATTATTTAAGAAAAGTAATTATTTCTTTTCTTAAATAATGTCATTGTATAATAGCAATAACTCACTTCTGGGTAATGCTGGATTTACCCACGGTTGTCTTTGTTTGGTCCCTCGGGCTTCACCCTCGGGACCAAACCACTCCAACCGTGGGTAAATCCAGCATTACCCACACCCAGGCGTGGGTTATTGCTATAATAACCTTCATACTGCTACCCTACATGCTACACTGGTTTAATATGCAGACAATTCAACCTTAATCTGTTCTGCTGCAACTCTCCAAGAACTTCAAAAAATGACAAAATAATCCTTTCATGCAGTAAAAATATGACCTACAGATGCCCAGCTCAGATTCAACCCAGACAAGACTAAGGCGATGCTATTTAATCCCATAAAAGACATAGATCCGATCCCTACATTCAAAATGACGTCAAGAAACAAAACCCCTGTAATACCAGTACTCCAAACAAAACATCTAGATGCAATAATAGATCAAATCATGAAAGTTCAACCAAGATACTGCAGAAAAAATAAAAAATGTTCACAAAAAATAGGAACTCTATACAGATGCAAAAAATACATTTCCAACAATACTAAAACTGTTACTACCAGAACCCACCTAGTCTCCACACACTTCTATATGCACCCTCCATATTTATTAATCTTAATAAATCTGACAGCCAAAATAAATGCCCATTACAACAAAATAGCAAAGTTTGCAACTGACTATGCCTTTATATCTCACCACTGTCAGGCCCTGAAACAACGATCTTAGCTAGAAGTACCCAGTCTGCTCACCTTTAACCAACTCAATACTCCCCATCAAAAAGTTTACCATCCTGAAAACATTCCAGTTCTACAAGGCCTTCTAAATCAATACTCATGTGTATGCTCACTATGATCCAGTAATATATCACTATTGGATATTACAAGAAGTAAAAATAGCTCAGGTGACTCCCAATACTCATACTACAGGCTACACTGCAAAAATATGGAATGCCATACCCCTGAACATAAGAACTACAACCAAAAAAGCCAAATTCAAAAACCTTCTCAAATCTCATCTAGCTCAAACATGGATTTGCACCTGCTCCAACCCATGATAGATTACCTGCACACAGGGTCATAGGATCATAGGAGGTTACTAGGCTAATGACCGTAGGGTCCTTACAAGCCTTGCCAAAACTTTATCCCCAAACAGGTAACCTCGGTCAGCACCTGTCGCCCCTCTCAATGAGGGACACAGGTGGAACCCCTGGGACAAATTTGTGGTTTCCCATCCACTCATCAAGGTTGTACTTGAAGAGAGTCAGTGAAGTATTCTGTTTGATGTGTATGGGAAGTCTATTCCAGAGACGAGGCAGCTTCTGGGAGACAAGCTCGTTCCTCCAGCAGGTTTTGTTGTGGGTAATGCACGAAGAATTAGACTTATGGATATGGAGCATCTCAGGTAGGGCAGGGTCTGAGATTGCCTTGTAGGTGAGACACAGATCACCTCTGAGCAAAGTGATAGTGATTTCAGGCTATCCACATAGGACAGGTATTGGAGGCCATGGATTCTCTTTGTGAGGTATTTCTGTGGCCTTTCCAGTTGGTGCACATGTTGGTGCACATGTTTGGAGATGTACATACCAAAACAAAGCATTATACTAAATTACTGGCCTAATGAGGGAGGAGTATAGAGTGGTAATAGTCTCCTTTTTTTCTGAATGCAATCCCTTTACTTATGAGATGAACCAAGTAAAATGCTTTTTTGTCCACTGCTGCTACATGATGGTTGAATGTGAGATTGTTGTCAACCTGAGTACCCAGGTCTCTCACCACAGGTTGTGTGCTTAGGGGCTTGCATTTGATGTGGTAATCAGTAGGGGTCGTGTTTTTGCCGAATGGTATGATGATACATTTTTTGAGTGTAACTTGAGGCCATGACTTTGGCACCACTCACTTGTTGCTGTGAGACCTTCTTGCAGTATGTTAACATAATTTGGGGAGTGAATGCAGCACCCAACTTACAGTCGTCCACAAACTTGGTCAGCCACAGGCCTTTTGTCTTTGCCTGGTCCTCTGAGAAGTAGCTACCAAATGGTAGATGTCCCAGGACAGATCCCTGTGGAGCACCACTATTGACAGATCTGCTATCGGAGGTAGAGGCACATATTTTTACCTTGTGGGTCCTATCGGTGAGCCAGTTGACCACCCACTTGATGAGAAAGGGTTTAACACCAAGGTGTGTTAGCATTTCAATGATGCCCAAGTGGAGGATTGTGTCAAAGGCCTGGCTAAGTCAAGGTAAACTGTATGTACTTACTGTCGCTCATCCAGGTCCTTGGTGACAGTATCAAAGAAGTCAACCAAGCTCAACAGGCAAGATCTGCCTTTGACGAATCCAAACTGTGTGGGGTCAAATGCTTGCAGATTGCCTGTGTCCCTGCTTATGAAATCCATTATAATACATTACATGAAAACATTTCTATAACCCATGTCTTCAACATAAAAAACATAACTAGGATCCTACTATCTTTGTCACTTGTGTATTGAAACATATTCTGTCTACTGTATAATTGTGCTATATACCACCAAATGTAATCACGGTGACCTCTGTATGAAAACAATTTTATAATGCATTAATACAAGCTTTCTATTGTAAAGCTGCAGTGTGTTTGAAAACACTTTTATAATGTATTAATATAACATTTCTACTGTACAACCACTGTAATCACTTTTGTGTCATATTGTATTATCTAATACTGTTCTTAGTTGAGCTTTTCTCCCCAAGCCTCTGCTGAAAATGGGCAGCCTGCCCAGTCAAACTTTCCCAGTAAACAAATATAAAATAAATAAATAAATAATTATTTGCTCCCAATACATTGGTTCCTTTGACGTTTTTTTCCAGTAAACTCCATCCCCCTCTTATCAATTCTCTGTACCCCTAATCACAGACATCCCTATCAACAGAATCCTGTTTCTCCATTCCCTTGTTGGCTTAGTTCTTATTATACTTTCCACTAGTTTATAACTATAATATTCTATATTACTTTTGTTTTCTCATTAAGGATCTCCATCCAAAATCCCATTTTTTCCTTATTTCTTAAATTACCCTCCTGCTTCATCTTCATCCCTTTCCACTTTGAATTGTAGCTTTCTGCTTGTGTTATGTATAAGAGCCTTAACTGTGTAGCTCTAAAACATCTCATCAGATCAAGTAATCCTAAATGTTGTTGCTCTGTTGGGAGGATCAACATGTCCCACTTGTCTGTTGCCCTCTTCCCCTTCCAGATAAAAATCTTTCTTTTTCTTTAGCACTCTGCAATTGCACCTCCACTTGTTCTGTGAGATTCCCCTTATTTTGTCATACTTTAACCTTTGTCAGTCCCTCTAAATTATTATTATTACTTCTTAACCAGATTACTTTTACTTATATTTCTACACTATTTTTATTGTATCACTCATTACCCTGCATTTTTGTCTTAGAAATTATTGGCGCACAATCTGAACAATTTACTGGATGTGTATCAAAGTTATCATTTAAATAGACATGTTCCTTTGAAATACAATTTCTAACACGTCTAGCCCAGTTATCGTACCTTGGGGAATAATACATAAATTATCTCTCTGAGATCCTGTTAACAGAAGTAATGTCTTTCATACCAATTATTTTCATAAATTTCTTCAGAAATCTACCCTCTGTTGTTATATTTCCCTTCTAGGCCCCCCAGTACATTCTCATTGTTGCAAATGAAATTCCAGGCCCCACCTATAACTATTATTCCCGAAAGCTGATTATTTCTCCCAAAAGTCTAATGTTTGATCTTGAGCAAGTCATATAACCAGACATTACTACTGGGTCTCCTCTGAGAAGGGACTGTGTGTCCAGTGAGCCTACCTGGTTCACAAATGTGTAGTATTATTAACTTCTTGGGGTTTGGCAGTTGGTATAATGATTAAGGTATTCATTTCACAGACACAAGGTACAAGGTTTAGTTCTCACCTTTGAGCAAAATTGGATAGGCTTAAAATTGTCCACAAGGGCAACTAACCTATTACTTACCTATGATTCTATCATATCCTAATAATTCCATCCGTCCAGTCTGACATTTTTGTCAGAATCCCAAGCTACAAGAACAGCTTAGTAGCATCATGACAGGAGGCCATTTAATATACTCTCTCTGAAGGTATCTCTAGCTCTGGAAATGGCATATAGCTTGTAGTGTTGAGTAAATGTATGCAAGGTAGACCATATAACAGCTGCACAAAATTCATCAGCTGAGGCATTCCTAAAGAAAAATCTAAATGTTACCACAGACCTAGTGGAATGAGGCTTTGGCTTACAAGGTGACAAGCAAAGGTAAGTAGGATGCACATAAGAAATACAGTCTGAAATGCACCTGGAAAGACTGACCTTGGCCATACATTAACCCAAATTGTTAACTGCAAATGAAAAAGATAGCTATAGGTCTTTCTGAATGGCTTTAGTTCTACAGCAGTAAAACCTTAATGTCTATGAACAGCAAAGTACACAGAACATATTTGCTATTCTTGGCAAAATTTAGAAAGAAGACTGACAAATGGATTGGTTGGTTCATGCTGGAAGCTACTTTGGGTGAAAAGGATGCATTGGTGAAGAGGGATACTCTGTTCTTGTGGAAAATTAAATAAGGTATAAAGGAAGACAGACCTGCAGTCCTGAAACTCTTTTGGCAGACATTATAGCTAAAAAGGGCATCCATGAAGGAAACTATAACTATATGGCGGAAGACACTTCAAAGAGAGGTTTTGTGAAGGCTTCTAATACAAAACTGAGGTCTCGTGAAGGAAGTTGGTTCTGACTGAAGACCGAAGAAGATAGAAACCATTAAGGAATGCACAGTAATGTTTATCAGAAGCTAAAGAATGGGTTTCTTGACCCACATGGTAATTAGAAATGACTGTAAGCAAGACCTTTATGGTGGGAGGACAGGTAGTCAAAAAGCATGGAAATGTGGAATCGAAGCTAAAAAGGGGTCAGTGTTTTAGACACATGCCCAAATAATGAAAGATTTCTATTTCCCTCTGTACACCTTATGGGTACAATCCTTCTGAGAGGCATACATGATCCTAACAAAATCAGAAGAAAGGGCTGGGTTACTGGCCATCACTGAAATTGGAGAAACCAAGTGGTTAACCTGAGGTTGTGAATGTCCAGATGAGGCTTCTTGAATGTCTGGAAAAGAAGAGCCTTTCTGGAATCCAGAATTCAGAAGGTCATCTAATGTGAGGCATAAGAAGTGGAAATCATATCTGCCTAGGCTAAATAGAGGCAATGAAGATCACTAATGCTGTTCACTAAATAGTTTCCTGCAAGAACCCAGGCATCAGGGGTATTAGAAGAAAAACCTATAATAGACTGGGAGGCCATTGAGTATTTCTCAGGGACTCTCTGTCTGAGGGAATCTTGGCAAAGAATTTACTTCACTTACCAGGGAATGGGGACAAATAGATCAAAGCAAGGCTGGCCCTTGTGTTGAAGTTCTGCTGAGCTAAAGCTGGATTTTGACGCCACTTGTGAGTCATTACGATGGACATGATTAGCCTATACACAAGGCAAATAATCAACCCAGGGATGTTCATTGCAGCTAGAAAGGGAAGTAAAGCTATAACCCATTGCCACACCCTTATTGCTGCCCAGCATAGGAAATATGACCTGGCTACAACTTGCTTGTTGCTGTTCTAAACCACTCATGTTGTCTATCTGGATAGAAATCACTCTCAGAGAAAGTTAGTTATGAAGGTCTTTCAATGCTAGGAGGACTACTCTTATCTATACGACATTGGTGAGAAGGCTGGCCTCCTCTTGACTTCACATCCTTAGATCATCTTTTCTTTAAAATGCTGCAACACCCCAAGTAGGTGAAGGCATCTGTTTCAGTAATCATTGCTCACTGTTATGAAAACAAACTGTCTCCTAGAGTATATATAAAGGGAATCTAGCCACAATCATCAATCTTGCTTGTAAAGATGTGTTATTATGATCTTTATAAAAAGAGGTTGATGTATTTGGAAACACTGAACATTTAGGAGCTACAGAAGAATTTTCATATAAAGCCAAGTATACTGCACAGTAGGAATAGATGACTTCATTAGACCCAGAAGTCTGAGGACAATAGATGCTGTAGAAAATTTGGCTTGATGAATGTTTGTATGGTTTGTATCAGCACTTGTTTTTCTTTTAATATTAGAGAAGTTATTGAAATAGTTGTGTCAATACAGTATCTGATAAATAGAATCTTCTGGCTGGGTTGCACTATAGATTTCGGGTAGTGTATTGAATTGATTATGGATAGAACAAACTGAAGCAAGTAGTCACTGTCTTTGACTAATGAGTCCATTGTTGGTGCAGCTAGTTGCCAGTGATATAGGTAGCGGGACACCCTTATTTTCTGGAACCATAGGTGAGCCACTATGATTACCATGCACCCGGTGGATACCTGAAGTGCTGTGGTCAGACCAAAGATCAGGGCTTGAAACTAAAAGTGACTGATTGAAGGCTCATTGTCTGTTAGTCTAAAAGTATATTAGTTCTGGTTTACGCACTTGGGCTTCAGGCCAGTTATTTTACATTAAGAAGGTTTGTGGTCTGCACTCATGTGGGAGGAGAGGCTGGACTCTGCCCCTCTGAGCTGGTAATTTCTGGTTAAAGGCTTATAGTGCCTGCATATGTTAACTGTTTCTTACTAAAATTGGTGTGCCTTGTTTGCTGTAGCATAGACTAGATCCAGGCCTGCTGAATCTAGCTTTGTTTGTATAACTTGAGCACTAATCCAGGCCTTCTTTTTGGAGAAGGGTCCCCTGCACCCCAATGGCAGGAGTGTGTAGTTAGAACTTGTCTGATTGAAGACTACAGGAACAGGGCTCAGTTTGGAGATTTATTTACTGGTTAATTGAGTAATTTGTTTAAAAGCCTTTTCTGATTGCTTGTAGTCATCTAAAGCTGTTTTAAGTGTATTTTTTACTGTTTGTAGTTGTTTAAATCTGTTTTAAGTGTATTTTTTACTGTTTTTGCCTTATCTTTAAAATAAAAATGTCCTTGTTTCCCACCTTTCTAAGCTAGTATAGTCCAATTTTCAGGCTAGTGTTGATTCAGGGCTGTGTTACAATTTTCTGAGTTGCCCATACCTTACTTGGATAGAGGGAGGTTTCTCTGTTCACCTGTGAGAGAGGGAGTTTTGAGCAGCCATCTGTCCCTGGAGGAATGGTTCCAACCCAGAAGTTAGTAGTTTATAGGCCATTTTGGGCTAATTTCTATCTCTTTCATTTCTCTGCTGTAAAAACCACATTTGCATGGTTTTGCATGTCCGGGCAGCACCGGTTATCTACAGCTGAATTTATCCTGGCTCCACCAAGTCTCCTCTTCAGTTTTTCCCTTGAAAGTAGTCTAACTCTCGACCTAAGCACTTAAAAAAAACATCCTACAGTCTAGCACTTGCTCAGATCTAATAGCAAGCACTAATATACCCTGACACTTGATTGGCCAGCAGGGCAAGGCTCATTATTCACCCCTCACCAACCAACAACTAAGCAGCTCATCCTACTATTCAGGCATGACCAAAGGGCAATTTAGATATACTCTCCAGTCCAGCTGGTGAACCTGGGTATCCTGAGGCAATATTACAACTGCCTCATGTACACAGACAACCCTCTCCTCCTACCACAAAATATTAACATATGTGAGAAATGCAATTATATAGCTAAACTGAAGGCTAAGCTCTCCCACCCAAGACTGGAACAGGCAGTCATGAGGAGAAGGTTAATACTTGCACCACACCTCCAGCTTCACATAGACATACTAAACCAGCACTGGCAAAAATACACATAAATACACAAAATCATACTTGGAGGCTCTAAATAAAAACCTGCAAAAGCATCACAGACCTCCAAAGCAGACATCCAAAAACCTGCACCTCCTGTCACAAACCAGACAACACATAAAACACAAAATCAGTGTGTCGCACAATCACAGCCCTTAAGGTGAAATAACATACCTAACACACTAGTAATAGGCGACTGTATAGTCAGGCACACTGACGTCCCACTCACTAGGCTGGACAAGGAGAAGGTTACTGTTAGCTGCCTGTCAGGAGCCAGAATCTGCCACATAACACAAGCACTAAGGTCACTCCAGTCACCGCTAGGCTTTCAAATACCAGCCAAGGTTCTTGCTGCCCCCATATTGCCTTTTTTAAGCAAGGCTGAAAAGTCAAACCCACCTCCGTAAACAGTGCAAATAAAAAAATGAGAATTATGCTACTCAACGCCAGGAGTTTAAATCTCTAAATGCATATGCTCGAAGCACTCCTCAGAATGGAGAATGTTGACATATGTGTAGTAACTGAAACCTGGTTCAAGGCTACACAGAGCACCCCAGCACTACCAGGCTACAACTAATACCACACATTTTGACCACAGAACATGGACCGAAACAAAAAAGGAGAGGGTGTATCCATATTCATCAAGGATACCTACACCTCCAGGTTAGTGGCGCAGCATGATACCTATGAGATCATCCATGTGCAACTAACATCAAGCAAATCTGCAATGCAAATTGTGGCCTGCTACAGATCACCCTCCATGACCCAGGACCACCACTCTGCCTTTCTGGAGATACTGGAAAACATGAAGGCCCTACCGAACACTCTGATATTGGGCGATTTCAATTACCCTACCGTTAACTGGGAAAACTACTCAAGTACAAACTCCCAGGTCCAGCGCTTCCTGGAATTTATCAACTCAAATGCCCTGGATCAGCTGGTAAACTCCCCTACCAGAGTGAAAACATATTGGACCTGGTCATCACCAACATGGGCAACAGATGTTCCACACCGGAGGTCAACCTGTCACTGGTTAGATCAGACCATAAACTAATCACTCTGGATGTCCACACCACACCACCACCTCCAACCAAGGAAACCACATTGAAAAACTTTTCTATAGCAAACTTCACCTTACTTAAGACAGATGTGGTAAGGTTCACAGCCCTCACACTAATGGATAACAGTGTCCAAGATGCAGGAACCTTTACAAATGCACTCTATGAGTACCTACAAGGATGCATGGATCATGCCATCCCTAGCAAAACCAAGACTCACTCCTCTAAGAGAAGGAAACAAGTCTGGTTGACCCCTGCCATAAACAGGCTATAAAATAGAAGGAGGAAACTAGTTCACAAAAAAAGCAAATCCCAAGAAGGAAAGACTAAGGTCCCTCATAAAATCCTCCAAGGCTAACTTCGAAAGAAAATTAGCCAAGGATTCGAAAGATAACCACAAAGCCTTCTTTAGCTATGTCAAGAATCTAAGTGGCAACTCACAGATATGCTCTGAGCTAGTGCAAAATAGCACAAAATATACTGAACCCACTGATATTGTCAACATCTGGCAGATAGATTCAGTGCAAACTTCATCCTCCTCTCACCCCCAAAATGGCCCACAACAATACTGGAAAAGTGTAGTGTCCTGGAAATCACTGATGCACAGGTGAAAACAGCACTTTCAAAAGCCAAAATCACAGTGTCAATTGGGGCCAGGTGGAGTCCCAGGCTGCATCTTGCATGAACTACAGAACAAACTAACCCCCCACCTAAACACACTGTCCAACCTCAGCCTCTCCACAGGCTACCTGCCCATAGAATGTCACACAGCATGGTTATTCCACTCCACAAAGGAGGGGCCACAACTGACCAGGTAACTATCGCTCCATAAGCCTGACTAGCCTGGTCTGCAAGGCTATGGAGCGCATCATCATGGAACTCATTAACAAAGACATTGGGAACCTCCAAACACTTGACCTGATCCAGTTCGGCTTTGTTAAGGGCAGATCATGCCTACTAAACTTGGTTGACTTCTTCGAGACAGTCACCAAGGCCATAGATGAGGGGAAGGTAGTTTACACAGCCTACCTTGACCTCGCCAAGGCTTTTGACACCATTCCCCACTCGGGAATTATAGAAAAACTTACCAGCCTGAACATAAACCCCTACGTCACGAGATGGGTTGCCAACTGGCTTACAGACAGAACTCACACAGTAAGAATAGTGGGCTCCAGGTCCGACTCTAAACCAGTCACAAGTGGTGTCCCACAAGGCTCAGTCATGGGACCCCTACTGTTTGGCTTATACTTCTCAGAAGTACAGGCAAACACAGGAGGACTATGGCTAACCAAGTTCACCAATGACTGCAAACTTGGAGCCACAGTTGACTCTCCGGTTGACATAGACATTCTCCAAAAGGGCCTTACTGAGACGGACACCTGGTGTTAAAGTCATGGTCTCAAGCTAAATGCCAAAAAATGCATAGTCATCCCATTTGGGAAAAACAAAACATCCATGAATTACCACATAGGTGGCAGCCTCCTTAATACAGAAGAGGTAATAAGAGATCTGGGGACCCAGGTAGATAATAATCTCTCCGTTGACAATCATACTGCCAAAGTAGTTAGGAAATCCTTCAATGTAGCCCATCTAATTACTAAAGGGTTCGCATCTAGAAATAAAGAGGTTATAGTGCCCCTCTACTCGTCACTCATCAGACCCATCATAGAGTACAATGCCCCATTTGGGATGTACCTCACAAGACACTTCTAATAGCTGGAAAGACCACAAATGTTCCTCATCAAGAGGATTACTGGCCTCAAACATATGTCCTATGCAGCCCAAATGGAAAAACTCCATCTGTACTCAGTCACACATCGCTTACTCAGAGGTGATCTCTGCCTGACTTACAAAGCCATTTCCAACTCAGAATTGATGGACATGATCTACCTAAAGAAATCCAAGTCACTGCGAGCCACTCACTCTAGTGAGCTAAACCTCGCCACAACAATAAATAGAACATGCTGGAGGGATAGATTCCTGTCACAGAGACTCCCCATGCTTTGGAACAAAATTCCTAACTACATTAGGCAGAGTCCCTCACTAACACTCTTCAAAAGAAACCTTGATGAGTGGATGGGTAACAGAAAATATGCCCCTGAGGTCACTTCATTGGCTCTTCTTGACAGAGGCTCAGTTAGTTAATCAATGGGGCAGCAAAACCTGACACACTCTGGCTAGGCTTATAAATGCCCTCAGGCAGATAGCCTAATACATACCTATGAACCTATGAACATGGTCTGATATGCCTAGGCTATTTTGGTATGAAAGTAAGCATCTTGGAGGTTGATTGACTACATCTAGTCTTTCACTCAAAGGCAGAGCAACATTGACTGCACTCTGGCAATTCTGAAGTGGATTTTTTTTAACAAAATCACTGAGGTGACTAAGAGCCAGAATGGACTTGAGGCCCTTGCATTTTTTTTTTTTTTTTTTGTATTAGAAAAAATACTATCTTGACCCTGTCTGGTCTAGTGAGTCCTCCTGGATGGATCTTTTTTTTAGATGAGATACATTTCTGCTCTTATTATTTCTAACTGATGGGATAAAACATCTGGAAGTAACTGTTTTACTCTGGGATATTGCCCTTCTGAATCAAATGACCTGCATGATGCCCATCCACAACAAAGAATAGAGAGATAAATGACCCCTGACTATCTCTGTAGGGGAGCAGTAGGATGGAATCTTTTTTTTTTGGATGTCCCCCTACTTTTGGCCTACATACATTAAAGGAGCTGCCTTTGTCTCAGCCACCCCTGTCAGAGGTTGACTCAAATTGCTGACACTTGGATTTCCTATTTCCTAAACCTGAACAATTTTGATCTCTTTTGGTTTCTACTGTAAGATCTCTGAGGGGTTTCAAACCTCACTCATACTGTATGCCATATAGCATCTCACCATCCTGTTCACACCTCTGCATCCTCTCTTTAACAGAAGGACAAAATAGGGGTGATCCATCATAGGAGAGCATTAGTGAAGGATGATATAAAGTCATCCTCAGAAATCACACAAGCATAACCAACCCTGGCATCTCATTGCAACACCTATCTGCTGCAGCCCGAGCCACTCAATTGGCTGCATTGTGCATCAGCTGCATGTTAGCCATCATACATAAGGAAGTCTCCAACTGTTTCAAAGAGGCTACTGTTGGTAGACTTCTCAAAGCAGTCAGTTCTTGTTGCACCAGAGTCCTCTGATATATGACAGAGCCCAAAGAGCAAACATGCATAAAGCATACTCCCAATTCCCTAACCTGTTTGTAGGCTTAGACTCATTGTTGGGTGGAAGAACACTGGCTAAATTATCGGACAGCTCCTTTTGGTTGCCACTGCTACAGTGATAGAATTGACTAGTAGACCCTTGGCCAAATGTTGTTTGTCACTGGGAAATATGAGAATTTAAACAGGCCTCCCAGGGATCAGTTTCCAAGTGGTGGTCTACTGCCATAATCTCCTAATTGCAAGGTCAATTTGTTTTTATGCCAGAGGTACTACCCAAGAAATAGTTGGTCTTGAACTTTAGGCCTCAAAAAGAACATCCTCCTCCTGAGAGGAGGAGTCTGAAACCAGGATTTCCTCTGTCAATTAAGTTCAAGGATCTTGCTGATGATGGCAGCTTCTGAAGGGAACTGTGGGAGCCATCTTGATCCTCTAAGTTGGTGTCAGACATTTTGTATGTTGACAGTGAGTCAATGTGCTGCCTGTTACTCGTACTTTTTCTTGAAACATTGGGATGGTATTAGAGACCTCTTCAGAAGACTCATTCTGCCATGGAGCAGTAGCTTTGAAACATTGGGCCCATAGCTGAGCTGAGACACAAATGAGTGGGAATCAAGTGGTGGAATCAACCAAGAATAAGCCTGAGTCTTAACTTTTAAGGGAGAAAAACATTATCCTTCCCACAACTCAGAATACCCTTCCATCCACTGCTGGAAGCTAGAACAATGCTGCTATAACTAAATCTATCCCTCCCATAGGAATAATGGATGCAGACGCAAAGCTAAAAGTCTTAGATATGGTCATTGGAGCTGTATGAAACAGCTCCCATTGGAGTTAAGTGTGTCAGACTGGACTCCTTGAATGCCAAGCCTAGAACCATGATCAGCTCTGAAGGAACAGGTATCAGTTACAGGATCAGCTCAGAAGCCACCAGTGCTGAAAACCCATGCTAGGGAAAGAGTTATTAAGAGAGATACAGGGCCAGCACTTTCCACCTTCAGAACCAAAGAGGAAGGGAGAACTGCCAGAAGAAACATTAAATGCTTTATTTTTTAATATTTCATCTCGTGAGTTGACTGAATCTGAATGCTCTGTACTTAACAAGGGTCTATCATTTATCCCTTCTCGGGGTAGTGAACTTTCTGATACTCTCATAATGCTCCGAAAGTTTACTAGAAAACTGGCCCTGAAACTCTTATTTTCCGATGAATGTAATACTGAACCTAAGGACTCATTGTCAAAAAATATTGTTCTTAAAAGGAAAAGTACCTTCATTCCACCGCTACCCAGTTCTATTGATTGCTTTCTACGTGCATGTGAATTTGACCTCTATGCATATTATAAAGAAAAAGGACATAAAAAATTATTTTATAACATGAGTGAATTACAAAGAAATAGCCTAGTTTCATTATGTAATGATGAAAGTGTTGTATTTAGACCAGCTGATAAAGGGGGGGGGGGTGGTTTTAATGGATTCCGAATTTTATAACGACATAATGAATACGATGTTATGTGATGATACTGCTTATTTAATGATCAATAGAGCTGAAGTCATATCCATAATTGGAAATGTTAAAGATACATTCTACGATCTCCTGATGTCAAGATGCATAGACAAACAGTTGTATGACTACTTGGATATTGAGGCGCCCTTGATTCCCATCATTAAGGGACTGCCCAAAATGCATAAAGGGGTATACCCCCCACCAGTACGACCGATAGTTTCTGGTCAATCATGGGCAACTGAGAATGCCTCACAGTATGTTCAATTTAAATTGGCCCCGTTGATAGATAAAATACCAACTATATTAAAAAATTCTTATACATTATTGGAAGATCTTGAAAATTCACAATGGGTTGAAAAGGTGAATTGTGAGACACTATTGGTTACCTTAGATATAAGGAACCTATTTACAAGCATACCCAATGAGTTTGGAGTAGAAGCTGTTAGAAGCTGTATGAACGACTATGGCATGGTCGATCAAAATGAACAGTTTATTATATGTACCTTATTAGAGTTGATACTCAATAATAACATCTTTTTATATCAAGATAAGGTCTATAAACAAATATGGGGGGTAGCCATGGGCACCCCTTGTGCAAATGTATATGCTAATATAGCAGTATATGAATGGGAGAGAACTCATATCCTGAATAATGAGAATTTCATAGCTAATGTTATTCACTACAGGAGATTTGTGGATGACATTTTACTTTTTTGGAATGGCAGTATGGAGTCCTTGCTTAGTTTCATTGAGTATATGGAATCAACCACCTCATTCCTTAGTTTTACATATGAAGCCTCACTGAATAAGGTTAACTACCTTGATATAACAATAATGAAAAATAATGGGAACAGGTTCACTACATCGCTATTTAGAAAATCTTGTTGGAAAAATGGCATTTTACATCATGAGAGTATGCACCCTCGCCATATTTTTCCCAATATTGTAAAAAATCAAATGGCCAGAATAACCAAATTATGTAGTGATACCAAGGATAGAGAACAATTGCTAAATTTTCAAATCAAGTGTTTTAAGAATAGGGGTTATCCAGAATATGTACAAACTTCTATCCAAGATAGTAACATTATGACTCCTAAGGCCAGTCACAAACGAGGCTATTTTGGACATCATAATAATTTTTGTATAGGCAAGGTACAATATGACATCAAATTCACTAATGATGTAAGATATATTAAAGATATTATCAACAGAAATTGGAAGTTACTTTATATGAATAAAGATCTGAAAAATGTGGTGGGTGAATACCCCATTTTCAGATATAGTAACTGTCCAAACCTAAAAAGGTTACTATGCAAAGAGAGAATATTACATGCACCTTTGGATATTAGAACTAATTTTAGGCGAGGAACTTTTCCTTGTAAGAAATGCTGTGTATGCAATTATATTAGTGATGAACAGACATATGAAAATCCACAGACTGGCTATAAGTTTACTCCGAACTTTTATGCCACATGTGACACCACAAATATAATTTATTTGGCCGCATGTGACAATTGCAATGCCTACTATGTGGGCCTGACAACACGTAGGCTCAGAGATCGTGCCTACAACCATCTTTATGATATACGGAAGATGAACATTAATAATGCTTTAGCCAGGCACTGTCAACTATTTCCATCTCATGCATTTAAATTTAAAGTGTTACAGATACTTCATCATAATAGAAGGGAAGGTAATACACTAGGCACTTTAGAACTCTTCGAGTTAAAATGGATATTATTGCTTAGGGCACATATAGAACCAGGCCTGAACACAGCCCTTAATATTAAACCAGCACTGTTATAGAGATATCACAATGCAGACCTAGAGCAGAAAATTATTATTAGTATATACACAAGCTGAAGCCTTATATAATAGGAATATATGAATTTATATATCTAACATTATTTTATTGTTTTAATCTATATGATTGTGTAAATAACAGAATATACATTCTTTTAATTTTCGTTTTATTGTTGTTTCGCCATATCTTGGCATGGTATATTATTCCTATGGATTTATTTTTATTCCATGACTATTTAAAATTCATCAGATTTATTGGTATGCTTAGAGTATGAATATATTATACTATTAAATAATTTCATGAAACAACTACATAGTATCTAATAAATGAATTTATTCTGTATTATTACATATGCATTAAGCCTAAGAAAGATAAGAATATTATGTTATGCAAATGCTATAATTAATAACTAGAAAATCCAACCGCATATATATATTAGTTGGATAGAATACATTTTATATATTTGATGAGTCATTATGTACAATGACATGTCTTATGAAACAATGAAGGGAAATGTTATGTGTTTAATTGAATATTTTATATATATTTTTAGAATTTAAGGTAACATAAGATGTAAGAGATGCATTTATAGGAAGCGGTTTCCTTATATGGAATGCAGCTTAAATGGTACTAATTGATTAACAAATGCTCAATTATATTTTTAGCCGCCAAAATGGCAGTTAATTAGGGCGTATGCCCTACTATATAAAATGTGGTCATTTTTTAAGAGATTTGTAACCTGATGAAGCGGACTTGTCGAGTCCGTGAAAGCGCTTGTTTTATTAAATAAATATATTTGCTGCTTATCGTGGAAGCTTCAGTGATTTGTGTATGTACTGAGCCACTCACTCTAGTGAGCTAAACCTCGCCACAACAATAAATAGAACATGCTGGAGGGATAGATTCCTGTCACAGAGACTCCCCATGCTTTGGAACAAAATTCCTAACTACATTAGGCAGAGTCCCTCACTAACACTCTTCAAAAGAAACCTTGATGAGTGGATGGGTAACAGAAAATATGCCCCTGAGGTCACTTCATTGGCTCTTCTTGACAGAGGCTCAGTTAGTTAATCAATGGGGCAGCAAAACCTGACACACTCTGGCTAGGCTTATAAATGCCCTCAGGCAGATAGCCTAATACATACCTATGAACCTATGAACATGGTCTGATATGCCTAGGCTATTTTGGTATGAAAGTAAGCATCTTGGAGGTTGATTGACTACATCTAGTCTTTCACTCAAAGGCAGAGCAACATTGACTGCACTCTGGCAATTCTGAAGTGGATTTTTTTTAACAAAATCACTGAGGTGACTAAGAGCCAGAATGGACTTGAGGCCCTTGCATTTTTTTTTTTTTTTTTTTGTATTAGAAAAAATACTATCTTGACCCTGTCTGGTCTAGTGAGGCCTCCTGGATGGATCTTTTTTTTAGATGAGATACATTTCTGCTCTTATTATTTCTAACTGATGGGATAAAACATCTGGAAGTAACTGTTTTACTCTGGGATATTGCCCTTCTGAATCAAATGACCTGCATGATGCCCATCCACAACAAAGAATAGAGAGATAAATGACCCCTGACTATCTCTGTAGGGGAGCAGTAGGATGGAATCTTTTTTTTTTGGATGTCCCCCTACTTTTGGCCTACATACATTAAAGGAGCTGCCTTTGTCTCAGCCACCCCTGTCAGAGGTTGACTCAAATTGCTGACACTTGGATTTCCTATTTCCTAAACCTGAACAATTTTGATCTCTTTTGGTTTCTACTGTAAGATCTCTGAGGGGTTTCAAACCTCACTCATACTGTATGCCATATAGCATCTCACCATCCTGTTCACACCTCTGCATCCTCTCTTTAACAGAAGGACAAAATAGGGGTGATCCATCATAGGAGAGCATTAGTGAAGGATGATATAAAGTCATCCTCAGAAATCACACAAGCATAACCAACCCTGGCATCTCATTGCAACACCTATCTGCTGCAGCCCGAGCCACTCAATTGGCTGCATTGTGCATCAGCTGCATGTTAGCCATCATACATAAGGAAGTCTCCAACTGTTTCAAAGAGGCTACTGTTGGTAGACTTCTCAAAGCAGTCAGTTCTTGTTGCACCAGAGTCCTCTGATATATGACAGAGCCCAAAGAGCAAACATGCATAAAGCATACTCCCAATTCCCTAACCTGTTTGTAGGCTTAGACTCATTGTTGGGTGGAAGAACACTGGCTAAATTATCGGACAGCTCCTTTTGGTTGCCACTGCTACAGTGATAGAATTGACTAGTAGACCCTTGGCCAAATGTTGTTTGTCACTGGGAAATATGAGAATTTAAACAGGCCTCCCAGGGATCAGTTTCCAAGTGGTGGTCTACTGCCATAATCTCCTAATTGCAAGGTCAATTTGTTTTTATGCCAGAGGTACTACCCAAGAAATAGTTGGTCTTGAACTTTAGGCCTCAAAAAGAACATCCTCCTCCTGAGAGGAGGAGTCTGAAACCAGGATTTCCTCTGTCAATTAAGTTCAAGGATCTTGCTGATGATGGCAGCTTCTGAAGGGAACTGTGGGAGCCATCTTGATCCTCTAAGTTGGTGTCAGACATTTTGTATGTTGACAGTGAGTCAGTGTGCTGCCTGTTACTCGTACTTTTTCTTGGAACATTGGGATGGTATTAGAGACCTCTTCAGAAGACTCATTCTGCCATGGAGCAGTAGCTTTGAAACATTGGGCCCATAGCTGAGCTGAGACACAAATGAGTGGGAATCAAGTGGTGGAATCAACCAAGAATAAGCCTGAGTCTTAACTTTTAAGGGAGAAAAACATTATCCTTCCCACAACTCAGAATACCCTTCCATCCACTGCTGGAAGCTAGAACAATGCTGCTATAACTAAATCTATCCCTCCCATAGGAATAATGGATGCAGACGCAAAGCTAAAAGTCTTAGATATGGTCATTGGAGCTGTATGAAACAGCTCCCATTGGAGTTAAGTGTGTCAGACTGGACTCCTTGAATGCCAAGCCTAGAACCATGATCAGCTCTGAAGGAACAGGTATCAGTTACAGGATCAGCTCAGAAGCCACCAGTGCTGAAAACCCATGCTAGGGAAAGAGTTATTAAGAGAGATACAGGGCCAGCACTTTCCACCTTCAGAACCAAAGAGGAAGGGAGAACTGCCATCTCAATCTGTGTCTTCAGAAAGTCCCTCATGATGTGATCCAACTCCATCCTGGAAGAACTTTTGTAAGACCTAAGTCGGCAAAGTGAAGAAACAGAGGGTGGCCAAGATGACATCCTAGATACCTCTCCCTCTGAAGAAATACTCTTAATAGCCTGTTGAGGAACTTGTATGGAATAAGTTTTGCTTCTGAGAGTTGAAGTGCTAATGCAGTAGAGTAAGTCAGCATTAATACTGCAACTAATTCTTTCCTGAAGACTTTTGGAGCCAAAAAAAGGTTCTGAGTCATCTAGTTGTCTTTTCTCCTTTGATTAGTAAATATGCTATTTGTATGGCTTCCTCAACCTCTCTGCATCTGTGACTTGGGAGTACTATGTATGCCATTAATCTCTGGATCTAAATGACTTACATATCTGGCAGTCCTTATTCAAATGTTCCACACCCAAACACACAGCACACATCATAAGTGTCTTGGGGTGGAATCCTGTGTCCACGTTTATATATATCTTAAAACGTTTTTCTTTTTCTTTCTTTTACTCTGTTGCTGCAGATAAAGAAGCAAGCAGAAACACAACAATAACACTGCTAACAATAACAATAGCTTACTGGAAGAATCCCACTGCATAGACCAAATAGAAAATTTTAGATATGAAATATCAAGTCTTTTATTTTTTCTTTAAGCAATGATGCACTAGATGCTAAAGAGGAAAAGGCTAGAAAGAAAAAATGGGGATGAATAGAGGAAATATCAAATGAAATTGTATAAATGTAATAGTGATTACAATGAATGATTGTCAACACATAATATAGATACATATAATATATTTTGAGGAGGAGCACTTGGCAGAAGCTTACTTGAAATCCACATCTGTTCATGATGGCAGCAAATTAGATCTGAGGCAATCTTACAGACTTGGGTATGATGGGAAAACAGTTCTGAAAAGGGTTTGAGGCTCTAACACTAGCTTTGCCAGGTAGGATCAGAAAAGTGGCTCAAGGTCCCACATGTCAGATTGGACAGACAGACTGAATAGGTTTTAAATTAAATTTGTCACATTTGTTAAGGACAATTTCAAAGCCTTTTTCAATTATGCCAAAGACTATAGATGCAGTACTCAGCACTGCTCTGTGCTAATACATCATAACAACACATATTAATTTCTAGATGATGTTCCCACATAATAATGGATACATTTTGCTCAGACTTGCTGTTGTCATCCCACCCCACAAGGGATGACTTATCAGTGATCCTAAACAATACTGACCTATTAGAATCAACAGCCTTATTTGCGAAGCAATGGAGCATATTATGACAGAATTTACTGACAGGGACATTTAGCAGTCTACAATCCATTGACCTAAAGCAGTTTGGGTTAATTAAAGGCAGATGCTGCCTTTTAAACTTGATGCATTTCTTTGAACAAGTCACTGATACATTGGATGTAGACAGATCAGTTTGCTGGTTACTTAACCAGGCCAAGGACTTTGATAACATACCACATTCTGGAATTGTCAATAAGCTAATTAAACTAAATGTGACCCCCTATATTACTTTCTGGATACAAAAAGGGCTTATTGACAGATCCCAAACTTTTAATGTATGGATATGCTCTCTTTGAATAAGGTAATTACTAGTAGTATCTCTTGGGGAACAGTCCTTGTGCCACTTTTCATTGGTATTTATACCTGTAATGTTAAGACAGATGGCAAGGGCCTGTTGCTGACAGGTTTGCAGATGGCTAAAGACTCAGGGCTGTCATAAACTCTCCAGATGATTCCTGATCCTCCAGGAAGTTTTATCTTATATAAAAACAAGTATTGCCTGAATCATAGCCTTAACCTAATACCAAAAAGTTTGTACTGTATCCTTTTAACAAACATGGGCATCCATACATTTACTACATAGGTGGTATCCCTTTGAAAACTGACACAGTTATTGAGGCCTGTGCACTTTCCCTGATGCTAAATTATCTTTTGATCACCGTGTAAACACTATCATTATGAAATCTTTTTGCCTAGGCAGACTGATTACCAGGAAGTTATCATTACTCTTTATTCCTCCATCATTAGACTCATAACAGAATATAATACCACTTTTGGTATGCACTTGTCTAAGCATATGTCTTAATGTACAAGACCACAGCATTTGCTTACTAAAAGAATCAAGGACATGACTACATTTAGTAACACAGACAGTAATAAACCAATCTTTCTATTTCCTACAGACTCTTTATGTGGGACCTCTGCCTTGCTTGCAAAGTCACAAAGAGTACAATCCAATGTGGTGTACTCACTAGCAACACAAACAATACCTTTAACACCTTTTCAAAGGAAGTAAATTTCCACCGCACCATAAATAGGACTTGCTGGGAAGATAGATACCTCTTTCAATGAGACACCTTGTGAAGTTGGATCATCTGACTGATGTGATCTATGCCATGTGAGCATTTCTCAGTGCCTCACTGCTTTAGAAGTTTCATTCAGTTATTACAGGACATTACCCTGTAAAACTGTTTGCATGACATAGCCGGTGATAGAAGTAGCAGTGCCTAGTTTACTATTTTCTTTCTTTTGCAGAGGGAATCATTGACCACAGTTGCCTTTTTTTTACTAGTCTATTCCACCACAAAATAATATATAGTTTCACTATGTGATTCTTTAAGTTAATCTGCAAAATTTCTCAGCATTTAAGAGGGTTAGCCTATCAAGCCACTGAGCCTTTTGTATTTAAGGTCCCCTGCCTTTGTTTTCTATTTTCTCTGGATTTTTTTTTTAGTCATTCTATATATGCCCCTCCTTATTTTTTTTATTTTTGTAAATGTAGAGAATAACAAAACATGTGTATTATATTACCCTAACCTCCAAAATCTGTTGTCACCATTCATGTACTTTCTTCCCCCAAACTCTCCTCACAAGATTTCCTAGTTATATACCTTGTTTTTATCTTTCACTTATTATACCTCATGACTTAATCCAAACTTTCCCAGTATCTTTCCACAGATGTTGATTCTTCCAACCTATTACAATTAATCCCTACTAAGTCTGCAAGCAAGTTTAATGGAGTTGAGTGGTACTTTCCTATAGCCCTAAACCCTGTGCTAGAATTTGTTTTATCCTTTCCCTGTGTTTTTTTTTTTTTTTTTACAGCATCGTGTTGCTTGCAAGACCATACATGCATAATCCTTCCCTATTTTGTACACTAGTGATATGAAGGTTATATGAACTCATTGTTACTCATCAGTCTTCTGGGCATTTTCACATATGCTGAAATGTGGTTTCCAACATAACTTTTACCATACATCTCCTCTCAATGCCATTTAGATGTGCATGTTCTACTGTACTGTTAGTTTAGGATCTCACCAGTAATACCTATGAGTTTAAAAGCATTTAGTTTTATTTTTCAGACTTCTGTCATTCCTCCTGTACTATACTGTCTTATTTTTATAAGGTGCCTTTCCCACCTCTTCTCACCTACCTATATGTCAATATCCCCATTAATTGTTCATCTTCCTCATCTTCTACAGGAAAAACTGTCAATCCTAACTATAAACTGAATGTGGAGATAGGTCTTAGCAAATAAGTGTTATATTCTTAGGTGAACATTTAACCTTTTATTGGATTCTCTAAACAATCTCCCCCTTACTATATCCCATTAATCTTTCACATCCCCTTAACTTAAATGCAGTTGATACAAAATTGCATTGTGTATGCACTGTAACCCACATTTTCATTGAAGTTACAAATTCAGTGCCTCTGCCTATTACAACTCCTTTTACTAACTGGGTTTTCTTATATCACCACATCACTCTTTATTTCCACATTATGTTTATAACCCTTTTGTGAAGCTTCTGTACTTTGAACAGTTGCAGGGATCCAATGAAGGCTGTCCCTCCTTAATAGAATGCAAAATAAACTCACAGGTTCACTGCCGTGGCTCCAAAATAAAATTTAATCCAAGAAGACAAAAAGCAATTCACCAACAAGCTTAAAATGATGTTAAAACCAGAAAACAATTCAGCGCTTTCATCTCCTTACAGGAGACTTCATCAGAATCAAAATTATTTAACTACAACAGACTTATAAATAGTATTACTGCTTCCTATTGGTTCAGGCTTAATAGGATCAAAAAAGTCATAGGAATCCTAGGAGCAATTAATACTACATCGATTGCAAAGCTTCTGTTATCAAGTTAAAATGTATGTATAAACACATAAACATCAGAAAAAATGTAGTAAGATATAAACGTTGTATTTATAAAAATGTGGGCAGTGCGTCCGTATATTATAAAAGGCGTAAATACCAAAGACTATACCAGCAAAAAAAAAAAAAAAAATTGTTGTTGTTATTAAATTAATTTTAACCTTAGCTTTACTTATTTATTCTTTTTAACTTTGAAGCCTTCAATTTTAATACAGGGAGGAGTGAGATGTGATCATTCATTCCAAGGAAAGTACAGGCATCCCTTCTTAACTGCCATATAATTTCCCTGTACTCTAGTCTATTCTCACAGTCCCCTGCTCTCTGATCCTATTAAGCCTGAACCAATAGGAAGCAGTGATACTATTTATAGTTCTGTTGTAGTTAAATAATTTTGATTCTGATGGAGTCTCCTGTAAGGAGATGAAAGCGCTTAATCAGTTTCTGGTTTTAACGTCTTTTTAAGCTTGTTTGTGAATTGCTTTTTGTCTTCTTGGATTAAATTTTATTTCGGAGCCACGGGCTGAACCTGTGAGTTTATTTTGCATTCTATTAATGAGGGGCAGCCTTCGTTGGAGCCATGTAACTATTTGGATTGAGTTTTTTTTGGTTTTGGAACTACAGCGTGTTTTATTCAGTTACAAGCTTCTGTAATTATTTGACTCATCATAGCTTTGTTTCCTTTTCTCATTGCACAGTGATATTTTGATTCCTGCCTGTGTATTCTAATATACATATAAATCAGTTTTAATGTGCTCTTAAACTTCAACTGCTCACAAATCATGCACAGGGATATATGCAGCAAAACTCTTATCTGTACCTATTTTGAAGGCATGTATCTATTTTCAGGCTTGATTTACACCTCCATACGATTAATGTATTTTGGAAGTTCATTACCAATTTCAGGCTTGATTTACACTATCAAACATTTATTGACTTTCCTCTCCCAGTCACCAGTGATCTTAAAGTTGTTTAATACACAAGAAACTAGGCTACCTGAACCATATACTGACAGCACCGATAATTAAAAAAAAGAAACCCACACATTATATCTCCCACTTTTCAGCAGGAAACAAATGACTTAGTGTGTAAATTTTTGCAATATCTTTCATTAAAGTGTACAGATTTTACACAGTCTGTATTAAAATGCTAATAGTTTTCTTTCATTTTTGTGACTGTCATTTTTTTTAAACTTGCATTTATGAGTGGTATCTACCTATTGTACTGGAGGTGTGGAAATATATTCAAAAATTCAAACTCAATGGTAATTTGGAGCCCAGATATATATTTATATTTTTTGGCAAGATGTGGAAAATTTTCAGTAGCCTTTTCACCTATTATTAATGCCTTGTGTTTTCAAAGTATGCTATGCAGTTGATGGGAGATTATATCCTATTGACTGTATGGTATACATTCAATGCAATGTAATCTCTTATTAGCCTTTGTGTCCATTCATTTTTGCAACTTGAACTTTCATAACCCTACACTTAATATCAACCCTAGAATTACTGCCTGAAGCCCTTCTTAGCAATCATATTTGTATAATTCATCAACACCACTACAATGGAATCAATCATGCTTCGCTAATTACTGAAAATCTTCCTCAAATCCTCTCCGTGTTACTTCACAACATCCACAGACAGAAGCTTAGCTAGGGTGGGTAAATAGGAGCAGCCATCCCAGGCAATTCCAGTATTGAATGCTGGTATTTCATTTGCAATTGTAAGTGAAATACTGTAGTGATTAGATATCTCTTAGTGAAAGAATGGAATAAACTGCAGCAATTGCTAGCTATAAATAGTATAGTTTAAAGGAAGAGAAAAGCTTTGCTTCTAAACTTAAAGTTGAGGAGGGTACCTGATCAGGGGATGGCACCGGATGTAAGATAGTTACACCTATATCCATAGATTTTTTTTCAAGATTATTCAGCAAGCACAATCACATGGATACTGCAAATGTCCATATTTATTATCTTTGGTAGGGACAAGGAAGCTGAATATAGCAATGACACTGTTGTCACTCATACCAAGATCCTTCTATTTTATTTCACCACCAACTTCTTCTTCTGGCTTTTCCCAGTTAGGGGTCGCCACAGCGGATCACCTGTCTGCTCATGATTGGCAGTGGAGTTTTACGGTGTCGAGTTGCCAGCCCGGCGCCCAACCTTCCACAGAAGGCACACACAAGCACTCACACCTAGGGCCAATTTAGAGTGTCCAATCCACCTACTGCATGTCTTTGGGATGTGGGAGGAAACTGGAGCACCCGGAGGAAACCCACGCGACCACAGGGAGGACATGCAGACTCCACACAGAAGGCACCCCAGCCGAGGATCGAACCAGAGAACCTCTTGATGTGAGGTGACAATGCTAACCACTGCACCACCGTGGCTGCCCATTTTATTTCACCATTAACCCAATCCATTATTTACTAAAACTTTTTAGCACTACTTGAACTAAGATATTAATCTCTGATTCATCTGTATATTTCTTAAAATCATTAGTTTCCCTTTGTTTTTTCAACACTATGTCACTGCGTTTACCTTGTAGTAGATTTATGATTTCAGACATTATGCATGTAGGAAATCTAGAGAAACTTAATTAAATGCCTTTCATCTTTATGATCATTCTTTTTAGCACCATCATCCCTCCAACAATACTGTCTCCCCTACATTGGTCTCTTCCTGTCAGGCATCTTGCTCCACGATTCATTCTTTGGATAACAGGATTTCTCCACAGCACACTATTGAAATGCCCGCACTTATAATGCCGAATGCTGATACATCAAAAAAAGACTGAAAATGCAGAAATCTTAAACAGCACTCTTCTCATTTAAAATTGTATTTTTCAGGGGACAACTACTGCACCCCCTGATGTGGGGAGCAGGTCACATATACTTCCTGATCATATATATATACCAACTCCAAGATTGCCATGGCTCAGAGAAAAGGAATTATTTTGAGAAATGGCCATCTCAGACTTGTATATACAAGTGTGTTTTTTTTCTGCAGTTCAGTCTCCATGCTTCAGTCACTTTTCTTCCAACACTGCATGGTCATACTATTTCTACTGGGTGTGAGCACAATCTTCCAAAAGCTTGTATCACTTTTATCTTAGCTTGTGCCTGTATCATGAGGCAAGTACAACTCTACTTGTCATATTTTTATCTGTAATTAACTTAGATTGCATTGTTTGTTGTTTTCGTCCCATTTCCACCAGGACTGTGGTTTAAATACATGGCTAAAAGATGCTTAGCAATGTATATGATGGTCATTGCAAACTAATACAGAACTCTCCATCTTACTTCAGTTTAGCCATTGTTGTTTAATTTACTTGGACTTTATTCCACTTTTTGTTGCAATAAATAACAGCCTCACTTATATTTGATACTTTGTCAAACCTAGAGAGCAGCTTGCACTTTCAACTCATATAAATACATTGCTAGCATTCAAGTGTTTAACTATTTTTGCACTTAATTGTGTATTTTTATTTCTGCTTCTGCTTGAGCACGGATGACGTATGACTGTTATGGATGCCTCCTGTTGTCTTTCCTTCCCATTTTTTGCTTGAGTACTAAAAGACTACATTGACAGCCAAGGTTCTTTTGGATATGGTAGGGACGGAGAGAGACACAGACATTGAAGTGTCTTGCACTCTGAGTAAATTGCCTTGATTTGGGTTACCATTTGCCACCCTAGGGAAAAATCACACATCATCCAAGGAATGTTTTGTCATCTGTTATACCCTTGGAGCCTGAGTTACAAACAAGCTTTTAGACTTGACCTGTAGATAGGTGGTCCCATGCAAAGTGATGCATTATAATGTTAGGTTTGTATGACAAGACTGAAGCTGTACCCCACCCCACTCTGATGGACCTTCTGCATATCCTGCATATCCACAAAACAAACATCACCATAATTTCCCATTCTAAAGACTTAAACCTTGCCTGTAATATAAATAGCACCTGCTGGAGAGATAGGTATGTACCCCAGAGACTACCCCATCTAAAGAACATCCTCCTCGTCCATGTTAAGCAGAGTTCACCCCCAACACAATTCAAGTGCAACTTGGACAATTGGATGGAAACCAGAAATTCATCTGTGGTTTGGCACCTATGTCTCTAATGGACACAGGTAACCTGTAAATGGTTCATCTCCCAGGCCCATGCTTACACTTATCAAGGGTATCAGAGCTTGTCAGAGGTTTTGGATGCATGGCTAGGCTTAAAAAGGCCATTGTGGTCATTAGCCAAGGAAACACCTATGACACTATGAACCTATGTAGAAGATAGCTCAAGAAGAAATAATATAAAAAATTACGAGGAGTGATTGAACATGATACATGCTCTGAGCACTCGGCTTTCTTAGGTATTAGAACTGCAAGTAGGCATGACTTTGGCATACAAATGACAGAAACAGTCTTAGGGAAATTGTTGACTATCTCAGCTACACCATTCAGGTATGACTGTCTAGCCAAATTTCCTTTGAAGTTAGGAAACAGTATTATTATGTTTGCTAATGATGATGCCACTAAAACTATGTGAAGAGTGAAAACCTGTTGGTCTTTAATCAAAAGTGTCAAACAAAATGACACTAAAGAACACATTCTTTCACCACCAGATATAAAATAGTGCATTTCACCTAGCAGAAAAAATATTTAAGACTTTGAAAGAAGCTGTCTATTTTGTGCAAAAAAAGTACATTAGAACTTGTCAAGGAAATCATGGTCTATTCCTAATCTTCTTTGAAGTGAAGTCAGAAAATGGCAACAATTCAATTCCCTTTAATCAAATATACTTTCCCTTTCCCAGTCACCACCCCATACATTGTTTGACACCTTCCTTAAATTAAAAAGAAAGAAAAATGTGTTAAATGCCTTACAGGACATAGCATACATTGCTAAAGCATTAGACTATCTATTTTGTTCAACATCCCCTAATGTTCCAAATTTATTTTATAAAAGCTTCTCTCTGCCTTTTCCTTATAAAACATTCACAAGAGAGATAAGTCTCAATATATACTACCAATTTTGGGTGGGAATCAAAATGGCCTTGACAATAAAAACATTGCCACTAACAAAAGATGAATTGTTAATAACCTTGCGGGCTTTGCACATCCCACACTTAGCCATTTTGCTTTCATTGCTGTTGTTATTGATTGTATTATTCTCCAACATCTCTTTAACATTCAAATTCTTTCTGTATGCAGAATGAAGTCTTTATCCATCTCCCCCTAAATTCTTTACTAAACACACTATTCCCTTATTTTTAACCACTTCATTAATGCTGCCAGCATTCACTTTATATGAAATAACAATAGAACTGATACAATCGCATAGACAATCCCTCATATTCACCTCACCCCATTTTTTGCCAGTCCTATCAGCAATTTTAATTATGGGTTCATATTGCTCAACCCTCCCATTTATGATTTCTTTCTGAATTTCATCCAGCCACACCTTAGGGTACAATGTTCCAAGTAGCTTTTTTAAACCAGCAACTCTTCACAAAAGTCTTCATCGTTTGATGTAAGTCTTGAGATCCTGGCCATTTGTCCTTTGTCTAAGCCTCTTTTCTGAAAATATGGATGGCAAATACTGAATTCTAAATAACTTTTACTAAATAGTGGCTTCCTATAAATATAAGACTTGCAATTTTAATTGGTTAACACCTTTAGTTATGAAAACATATAAAAATTCATCCTCAATTGATCGATAGGTGCCACAAACTTCAAAAATTTGGTAATGTTATTCAAATTATCAACACAATCTTTTTCAATTCATCAGCCCTTGCATACCAAATAATGAATATATCATACAAATAATGAACATATGTTTTCACAAATTTCATAGATCCCATGCTGAAAACCGTATGTTGTTCCCAATACCATAACACTGTGTTAGCAAAGATGGGTACTGCCACTGAAACCATAGCTCCTCCTGAATATTGGTTAAAGTACTTGCCTTTAAAATAAATGAAATTATTTATTAAATCTATATCCATAAAATCTAATAAATGACTCACCTCATAGTTGGTTAGCAAAGCACATGTTGAAATAGCTTCACGAAACCATACTACTTCTGCCTCCTGAGGGATAACATTAACTAGATCTTTAATGCACAAACTAACCAGGTTACCCATGCTACAAAACTTATATTCTGAGAGTAAGCTCAAAAAGTGCCACAAGTCTTTTAAAATGTAATTTTTATTATTAAAAATTGTTAGTTTATTGTCTAGTAAAATAGCCAAAGGTTTGGTCTTAGAACCATTAGCTGTCACAATAGTTTTTCAAGGGATAGTTGCACATGTCCTTACGCACTTTCAGCATGCTGAACATAGTGAGAGTTGTCAGTTTCTTTTCTCTCAAAAAAGTAAATTCATGAAAAGTTAGAAGATGATTCAGCAATAATTCAATACAAAAAAATCAATCTTAGCATATGTTATAAAAATAACATTTCTAGAAACCATTTTATAAATCCCCTCATCTGTCAACATGGCAAACATCTTATTGCCATATTCAGCTGTATCCATGAAAACAACTCCACTTCCCCTTATAGGGTTTCATAACCCTAACTGATTTATTGTCAATAATATCTTTTAATACTGCTTTTTTTTCCTGTTGTCAGGTTACAAAACTTCCTTCTATGCTCCAACTCAAGGTTTCTAAAAACTGTTTCATAAAGCGACTCAAATAATTGTAAATTAGGATGTAGGGGTGGGTTGTAAATAGTCCTCCAGGATAAAGCACTCATTGTCAAAGTCCTCATTAAATTGGACTGGTTTCTCTCATATATTAAACATAGATTTAATTTTCTGGTAAATAACTTAAAATCACTAATCAGTTGTGTCATGTTAACTCATCAAGTAGGCATAAAATGAAAGCCCTGTTCTAGTAAATGGAAGTGTGTGTCAGGGATATCCATGTTAGTATAATTGTAAATGAGAACTCCCTTTCTCATTATACACATATTTTTCTTGTCACTTGCAACATCATATGGTGGCACCAATTCAAATAAGCATGCGCCTGCTCTGGATAAAGCATAACAAAAATCTTCCTCAATGTTTGTTTCAGTCAAGACACAATTATGCCCTGTAGTCTCCAAACCAACATGATTATTGATCATACTAATTAATTCCAGCCTATCCTTCGATTATCCAGACAGTATTGTCATCTCCTCAATGAGCATTGCAGCATCAAGTAGACATTGGGATTGTTGGTCCTTCAACTGATTATTCTCACTGATCTTCTAAAGGGCGGATATTCAAATACATCTTCGCCATGTTCTCTCACTTCAGCATGATCAGTACATATAGATATAGATATATAAATAACGCAATTCACTCCTTCATGGAGTGAGAGGCCATGATTGCTCCTCTCATCAGTTTCAGATGCAAAAACATTGTCAGACTTGTCTTGATGAAAATGCACAGACCCTGAAAGTGTAGGATAGGCTTTGTTCTCCTTACAGTTACAACAACCCCTGCTCAATTTACTTTTCTTCCTGTTTAAATAACTGACAATTGTTTGAATATTACTCTCTTGCAGCCAGGGATTTTGCTGCCTTCTAGTTTACTTGGCCATCAACTTGCACAAAAACTTGACTACATGTTCAAGTGAGGTATGAAGAAAGTTACAATAGGTAGGAGTGCAGGTTAGGGTTTCAGGTAGTAATTAGGAGGAGGATTTAGGTTTGATGAGGGGATGCTTTAGGTTTAGGGAGCAGGAGAAGGGTTTAGGGTTAATGAGCGATCAGGGACATTATTAGGTTTACTGAATGGAAATACAATTTTAGGATTAGACAGCCACTTTAAGCCTAGTCAGTTTGCAGATGGTGCTTGAATTACCCTATCACACTTGGTGCTAGTTTGGCCTTACTTATCACATGATTGATAATAATATATCACCCTTAGTGAAAATAACTGTGATCATACCATAGAAAATTTGAGGAGACCTATAGATTGGACAAACATTTAGGAGATGCTTCTGTCTATTAGTAGTCTAGGAAGCAGTCCTTGGGCAAATGTTCTGTTTCCCATCTATACATCCAAATTGCTTTTGAATGCAGACTGGCATGATCTTTGTTTTATATGGATAGAGAGTCTATTCCAGAACAACAGTATCCTCTTCAAGATAAACCTGTGTTGCCAAACCATTTTGCAGATGTTGCAGAAGAGATTTAGATCCCTAGACCAAGTACTTTGGATGCTATGTGAATAGCTGATGTGCACAAAACGGAATCGGTATTGGGTCAGAGGATGCCATGTATGCCAGGCAGGTCATATCTTAGCAGTCTGTAGGATACTGAGTATAGTAACAAGGTGATAAATCTGTCCATGTAGAACACATTGTTTCGCCTTTGTATCCTTTTAGTAAGGTACCTCTGTGGACATTCTTGCTGTTGCATGTATCTGAGCAGATAGATGCCAAAAGGATTATTATACTCAATGACGGGCCTAATGAAAGCTGAGTAAAGGGGGGAGGGGGAGTAACATCACAAAATCTAAATACAGTCCATTTGCTTATAAGCTTTGGAATATAGAAGGACTTTCTTATGGCATTGGATACATGTTGGCCAAAACTTAGGTCACTGACCATACAAGTTACCAAATCCTGAATAACTGGGTCAACTCTTATGGCCATATTGACAATGTGGTAGAACCCCACCAGTCCAGTAGTTTCTTTGGAGGATATGAGACATTTAGGGAAGAATAAAAGCAGCATTGTTTTTTTTTTTTTTTTTTTTTTTAAGGAGTAAGGAAAAGTTGGTTGTTATCCAATTTTCGGTGGAGAAAAAGGCATTTGGGTTATGATTTGTTGGTGGGGGCGACTATCAAATATGTAGATGAGAGTAGGACAACAGTATTAACAGCGAGAAAAGGGGAATAAATAGAAATCCAGTAGACTTATGTCAGTCAGATAAGTAACTGGAAAGCCATTTAAGAGTTCTGTCGCTGATCCAAAGAAACCACTTTTGTAAGTAGTTTGGAATGGGATGCCTCATCATAAAATTCTGAGATGTATAAAAAGAGGGACAAGAATAGTTTATTGTTATTTCTGGCCTGAAAATAGTATGCAGGAAAGCTAGAATGGAAGTTGTAGTGCTTTGAGCTTGCCTAGATCCATGGTGGGTAGGGGTATGTAGGTTTTCTTGAAGTAGATAATTTAGAAATTGTTCATGCATGCACTTTTCCATTATTTTTGAGATGAGATGACAGGATAGGTCTAAAAGTAGTTATTTAGTGGTGCTGCCTCCTTTATGAAGTGGAATTGTGTAGAACCTTTCCAAAAGTGACAGGATATAACATTCTTGGGTGGACTGATAGACAGAGACAGGATATGCAATGGAGAAAGAAGCAAACTTTACGCATTCCAAAGGGAGATTGCAGACAGATAAAGAACAGGGCTTCAATTTGCTTAATGAATGCTTGATGTAAGAGGTACAGGCATGTTTTAAGGGGAATATGAGATTGGTAAAATGAAAGGTTGCAGAGGGCTACAGAGGGCTTGTGAAGAGCTATGTGTGGATGAATCTATATATTCAATAAAATAATTTTACATCAGTTTCTAAGTTAGAGCTATTTGGGCAATGTTTTGCTGTTGTGAGTGCCTCTGAATGAAAACTGTTATTCATTGTGGAACAGAATACTTCAGAATTACTGGGGGGAGTTAATTTGAAGGACTAAGTAGTATTGTTTCTTGTCAATATTAACTTGTGTTGTTGTGGAGTTGTACTGTAGATTAATGCAATTTGTATGTTATCTGTTCTCTCCATGCTTTATTTCTCTTTTTCATGCTGGAGTGGGATAGCCAGGGGGTGTTTCGGCTTTTAAATCTTCTCCTTCTTAAATGTGAAAGGCTGTTGAGAATGTCAAAAAATAATGTACTGAATTTAAGAACTCCATCTACTTGTAATGCAGGAGAGAAGACCAGCTAAGAAATTAGAGGGAGTCACTGAAGACATTTGAGTTGACACTGGTAACGTTATGAAATTCCTTGTATAGGAGCTGTTTGGTATGATGGATTGCAAATATGTGAACAAAAATGAGATGATGATCACTAAGGGAGGCAGAAAGGATTTGTGATAAACAATAATGGCTTGGATGTGAAACTAAGATTAAATCAGGAGTGGAGCCAGTGTTGCTAACTTTGGGAGCGAAGCAAGTGAGTGAGGGCATAAGTTAGATGAAGCCATGCAGGTTAATACCAGCAGAAGGATTGTCTTGTGGTAAGATTTTGCCAATCAGTGTTGGCATCCCCAAGAACTGTGGTTTCATGGGATATGTTAGTACTTGTCCAGTGCAAGATGCTTTCCAGAATCAAGATATTGTTTTCTTTTGGGATATAGAGGATGACAATACATAGCTTTGGTAGTTACTTAATTTAAAAAGTGATATGAGGACCCTTATAGTGTGGAAATTTTGTAGGGTAGTAGAAAAAGGAACAAAAACAGAGAGTTTGCACACAAGATTGCCACTTTGCCTGCTTCTCTTTGAATTTTATCAGAGTGCATATTATTATTATAGCCAGGGAGATGAATTTCAGAGTCATTTATTTGGGGTTTGAACCAGTGTTTTGTCACTGCTACAATATTGTAACTATTGAGTGATCTATGAATGAAATTCAGCTACCTTTTTAATATACCACAGATATTTAGGTAAACTATGTTTAGATGTTTTGGGGCTGTTGAAGTTGAAGTAAGAATGGAGGGATATAGAAATACAGGGAAGGGCTTAGTCCCAGGGTTTGGATGGATGTCACTGCATATAATGATATTCTTTAGGTAAGTAAGTATTTTATAATTTGTCCTGGGACAATAGCAAGAGAAGTAAAGAATTTTGTGTTTGAAGAAATAGTGGGGGACAAGTTTAATAAGTATGAAGTTATTTTCTTGGCAAATGGTTGGACATTATTGTATTTGAAATAGGTAAGGGTGGGATATTGGGTAATAAGTGAGATTGGTGGAAGGTAGCATGTGAGGTGAGTTAAACAAAGTGGTAGAAATGTAGATCAACAAAAAGATAAACATGTCTGCCAGGTAGTATATATGGGTTGGCTAACTCAGATGGGTGATTGCTGATATATGGGTTACATGTATGGGTTATAGGACAAAAAGGATGAGCATTAATACCTGGAGACTAGGGATATAAGGTATCAAGTGGAAAAACAAGTTTGGATTAATGATAACAATGATTCTATTGCAGAGGAGGAGGAAGAGTAGTAATACAGGAGGCGTATGAGATAGGTATAGATTATGTATTGTTAGGCATAGAGTGTACTGAGTAAAGTAGAGTAGAGTGGAGAGGAAGTGTGTGAACAAGGAGGGGGTGTGATGGCAGGTGGTGTTAAAGAAATGGGAGAATTTATATGAAGTTAAACATTTTCTGATTGTGTATGTTAGGAAGAGGAAGGGGTAACTGAAAGAAGGGACATGCCAAATTAAAGTATAAATATAAAGGAAGTAGGGTAGGTGGGAATTGGGAGTAGGAAAACATAATGAGCCTGAATGTAGCAAGGGCAAAGGAAATGGGGACAGCCAGAATCAGAAGAGAGCCCATTACAGAAACAGTCTATCACATTACAAACTTCATTCCACCAAGTAAGAAGCAAGAGAAGTAACTGTTAAAAATATTTCATTTTTAAAGGGTCACTATTAAGATACAGTGTGCATTGGGAGCTATGTAGTATAGCAATGGCAAAATAGAGGTAAAGAAATGAAGGGGCCATGCTACTTGTGCTTTTGTTTATTTTGCTAATTTACTTAAAGTTTATTCATAAAGTCTTGCTCATTTTACTTACATTGTCTATTTTTAGTACAAAATAAGCATGGAATTTAAAGGGGGTGAGGACAGTTATAGATGTTTACAAGTTTGTCAGGTTTCTAAAAATATTTATAGCCTATCCAGATTAACAGAAACACTTGGTAAATGAGCTGGGTTGTTTACAGCTAGTGATGTAGGGATAGATGAACCTATAAAGAAAGAAAAAATACAGTGTGAGGTTGAAACTGAGTTGCAGTAGTTGGAAAAGCAGGGGAGATTACCAGAGAATAGAATGAAAAATATCAAAGCAGTGTTTGATCCCTTAGTATCAATGACCGGACAGTCTTTGGCAATTGTAATTGTGAGTGTCTAAGATACAGAAAGTTCAGTAGCACATGTCACTGATACAACATACCTATTACGGCAATTACTTTTGGTCACAGCAGAACATACAACATACAAAAAGAAAAATGTCAATATTTGTATAAAAACTTTAACATCTGTGCACAATATCTTTTAGTAACTGGAAAACTGCTGCTGCAGTCAGTAGTGGCACAATTTCTTAGACAAAACAACAAGCTCATATGTGGTTGTTCATAAGACGTGCAAGCTAGGAGAGCACATACAAGATTCAGTGCAATGCATTTGCAATAGTGACATTCATTTCTTTACCTCATTTAGGTTAATCCTGATCATTGTTAACTGCAACAATGTTCTGCTTAAGGTCTTGTGAATGTAACTCCGAATAATTAGCTTAACACTGCTGTAGGGACACGCTAGCAAATATAGCTAATTGTACTATCTGATGGAGTATGAACTATGCAAACAGATATTTACATCACTGAACCACCTAAATCTAACATACCATGTTAATATGCATTACAATTACATTTGATGCGCATTGCTACCTATGGATTTGATCTGTTTTGGCTCCATACTCTAAAGCCTGTGAGTAGCAGGACATGAAGAAAAATACTGCTATGCCTAATAAATCCATTCAAATATATCATATATGCCTAAGCTCAGTGAAACAGGCATCAATTGCTACCTACTCATGGCCTGCAAAAATAGTGGCTATGAATTTCATTAGTTTTGTTGCCAAATTCCAAGACCAATCACCAGCAGTACAGGAAGATGAACACTGCTATGACAGATTAATATACTCAGATGAAGCATTTTAAGTAAAGTAAGAGTTAATTGCACACTAATGTAAACACTAGAGCCATACATTCCTGGAAATGTCAAGGGAATTACATCTAGTTAATGCCTTCAAAGGTTACTTGAACAAATAATAAGTAAAGTAAGGAATATACTCAAATATTTCATCATAGACACCAGAAACATAGTGTTAACAGTGCTATCAAACTATAGTTTACAATATGAATTAGAGTATAGACTATATAAACATCAAGATTGTCTATGCATAGAAACACTTCAGATAGAGAATTAGCTGCTGTATTTACAACATGTTTCAAGTGTCGAGACCATATAAATATCAAGATCAGCTATGCTCAGAAACACTGCATTCTGAGCTTTACCAATGAGCTCTTACAACTTGTTTCAGTTAAAAATATTAGAGTCTGTATCATTTTATCAAATTGGAATTCAGCAAATAGCAATTCATCAAACCTCTATTTATTGAATGGCATTTCAGCAAACAACAAAATCTTTCCCAGGGTAAGGAAGCACTTGGCCAACACCACAACTTTGCCATTTGCACCATTATAGTGTGATCTCAGAGTTGGTATATATAGTTAGGGAGGGTGTTAGGGGGAGTTGAAGCCCCCCCACTTGGGTATGTTTGATTTTGTGTGGTTTCTGCTCCAGTGTGCCTTTGCTGAAGTGTATCCTTACCCTGGGAAAGATTTCATCATTCACTGAAATGCCGTTTGATAAATAGAGGCTTGATGAATTGCTATTCACTGAAGACCAATTCAATAAAGTGATATAGACCCAAAATATTATTGTATACGAAATTACAATGGCACAGCATACATTCGGTGATAAGCACTATATGATGGAAAGACTATTCAATATTGCTGAAACCGTGCCAATAGTGTTTGTGCAGTTCAGAGATGTAGCTTGTTCTTTTGATAAATCTCTACAGGATGCCTTTAATGAAAAGCTGACATGGATGGTACAAGGCACATGCTCCACCCAAAAGCCAGTCAGGAGAGAACCCACTACATAAACACTCTATCACACCACAAACTTCATTCCATCAAAAAGAGACCAGAAAAAATAGCTTTTAAAATTGGTATGAAGATTTTTAAATGGCCATAACTCATATTCAGCATGCATTAGGTGCTATAAAGTACAAAAATGGCAAGTAAAGGTAAAGAGAAGGAGAGACCACACTATTTGTGTTTGCATTTACTTTGCCTAAGTACTTACAGTATCTTCAAAAGTCTTGTTCTTAATTATATTGACTATCTTTAGCACAAAGTGAGCATGGACTTTAAATAGTGTGTTGATAGTTAGAAATGGTTGGAAGTTTCTTAGTTTTCAGCAAGTATGCCTAGCCTATCCAGCTTAATAGAAGCACTCACATTAGTGAGTTTAATGAAAACGGCTAAGAAGTACAGGATTTTATAAGCAGATCTGTTTTAACCTATAAAGTCTTACTAGAGGAGTCAGACGACAATAGAGATAAATCCCAGGGTGTTGTTGCTGTCTATTTGCTCTTTGAAAGAAGTGGCAGTCTTTGGTACTGATTGGGGTTGCTTACAGCTAGTGATATAGAGATAGAGGGACATATAGAAGCTTGTTGTCCTAATTTTTCAACTACCCTTCCTTGTAAACTACCATTCTGTTAACTAAACACTGCACCTTTTAACTGTTTTGCCCCTGTGATTTTACTTTGTGTTGCTCCTGTGAGGAAACCACGTTACAACTGTGAGATCTGTCTGATGAACAAGTCAGAGAAACAGATACAACACTGGTACAGACATGACCACCTTTTGAGGACAAAAAGGTACTGGACTTATAGCAATGCTGGTGTCAGTAAACAATCTTCCAAATGAAGCTACATTACTTGTTCAGATTGATGACTGTGAGGAAATGAAAAGGTACGATCGGAGCAGTTTGTAGGCTATGCAGCCTGATGTGTTTCTTTACTCAGAAGACCTTGACATGATGGCAAACGAGTTGCTTGTTTCTTTGCAGATAAGTAGACTTCTCTGAATGCATAGGGTTTTTTGCATTTGCCCATAAAAGAGACTTGCCAGACTGGACATAAGAGGAGTTTGATAGGCCTACCTTTCACAAGTCTTATGCATAAGTTACAGATCTGTATCTCACTGCTTGTGGCTCAGACCCTGGCCAAAATAAGCTGGTTATGTCTTTTTCTGCAGATCTGGGTGTGGAATTTTGTTTTCATTACAACACTATCCTCTTATAAAGGAAATGCATTTCCATCTTTTTTTAGAAGGCATTGATTCTATCAGTCTTTAGGAATTCTATTTCCTATCCAAACATTCCAAAACATTCCTGCACTATGTCTAACCTTCACTTCAGTGAAATGTTATTTAGAAAGTTCTCTATAAGGAGATGGGTAATGATCTTGATTCCCGTAGCTTCTGTGATCCATTTCAATACAGATTCTGAATCGGTGACACCTTTGATAAGTTACTCACTCAAGTAACCGATTATCCTCTATCTAGGCTCTATCAAATGTGTTATCCTTGATTACTACTTCATGGCTTAAAGGCTGCAATCAGGACAACTGGAAATCTAAGCCCTTGAAAACACTGATGATCTATTACAGGGTCACTAATAAAGTATGTGATTGGTTTGATTCCTCTCTCTTAGGGTACTCTCAGTTGATGGGCTTTGTTGTTAAGTCTCCTTCTTCTTTTCTTCTGCCGAGCCTCTCAGTTGGCGGTTCCTATATAGGTCCATTTTGGTGTGAATTATGCTTATTGCATAAATGCTTCCACTCAGTGATTTGATTCAGTGGAAAAGTTATGCAGCTAACCATCATCTCTACCTCTTATTTTATCAAAGAACATGTGAATTACTCAAAACTCCTCATAGACTGTTCAGAACAGATACTTTTTGTTGATGCCAGTTAAATCGCTCAAGCTAAACCCATCCATTTCAGGACCAGGTATAACCTATCAACTTGTCGTGCTGCTGCCAAATGAAGAATATCGCCTGTATCAAACATGTTATTCTGCAACAAGATCTACTAACAACAGGGCAGAACTTGGCTATCGCTTATTTAGACCAGCACAATGTTCTTTAGCTTTGACATCCAACCCCAAGCTCAGCAAATTACAGCAAGTGCAACATATGGCAGGGAAAGATTATTTGCTGGGAGATCTAGGTACATTTATATACGTCCTGTTCTTTATCTGAACTTGCTAACTTTAGAGTACTGCACCATTTTTAAGTTTTTCTGATGATGTTAAAATGCTGATATGACCAGGATCCAAACTACTTTACAGAGGTTCTGGTGCCCTTCTGGTCATAACATCCAGCCTACACAGCTTCCTTGGCATAGTTGATATTCCTCAGTTCTTTGAGGGTGAGATCTTCAGACTCAGTGACTTTATTTTTGGTTCTTCTGACTTATTAGTTTCAGTTTTAAGATACATTTTGTTTTTATGATAATGTAGGTTCCTTTCTAAGTTGACTTATGTTATACTTCTTACAAAGACATTCTGGTATCTGTTTTAACTTTCAAACATTTTGTTAATATGTATCATTATAACCCATTCAGATAACTCCTTTGTCTGTTATTTTCTGAAAGTTATGCAGATCTATGGTCATATTGAAATTGTAACATGACAAGTTTTATAAGATTGGTTGATTTTGTAGGTGTGACACCATTGCCTCATCACAAGTAGTGATCTCGTATTCTATTTAACTTGAACAAAAGATGCCTTTTCTTAAGCTACACATCATAATCACATACTCTCAGATAATCTTCATTTCTCTGTTCAAAGACAACAACTAGCTGCTTGTCCAGGAAAGTCTGTGTCACATGTCTATGCAACAAACATTCATCATGTCCTGGACTTTTCAAGGGGCACTAGCCTTTTTTTATTTTTGAACTATATTCTAAGTCATGTGGCATCCCAGAACAGTGTTGCTACCTCTGCCATATTACAATAATCATTGAGACTGAAGAAATTCTACAGATTTAATGAAAAAATACATAAATAAATATATACGCACCAAGTGTGAGACACTTTTATCATCATGTCTCTCAATATTATGTTGCAGTCAGTCTTCCATAAGTCTTGCAATTCCTGTCAAGGTTATTTGCTGAATCAATGAACTATACACCTGAGTATAACAAATGACTGACTTTTTTTCCTACATGTACAACAAAGTAGTCAACTTTTTGGTATGCACTCCTCACCTTTATCCCTCACAGATGATTTCCATTCCCAGAAGATCATGCACATTATAAATAATATAAGACAAACTAGAGCTGATGATGCTAATCTAAAATATGATTTATAACTTTATAACAAATTTCAGGCTTCTGACTTCTGGCCTGCTTTTTACAAAAGCCCTTTCGAAGGATAGTCTTAACAAGAGGCACAATAAATAATAAATAATGAATATTATAATCAGCCGCATGAATTTGAAAAAAATATAGTTCTGTTTTATGCATATCTGTATCTATATTGATATCTATATCTATTCAAAATTCTACATTAAATCATAGAAACTGTCTACAGAATATGTTCCATGGGCTATGTGCAATTGTTTAAAATCATGTTATGTGTTTACAAAATAATTCACTGTGTATTTTTAATAACATTTGCTTTCTTTATGTACATGTATAGCAGGTTACAGAACTTACCAGGTTAAGAAATAACAAATAAACAATCAAATAAGTAAACAAAATGTTGCTTGGTAAAATCTATATTTATTGAACAAGGAACAGTGACAGATTTTATGTAGTGCTACTGATATCAAAAGCGTAGGTGACCTAGTATGCACTGACATTATTTAAAAAATAATAATTTACTTGGAGAATTTTTTCTTCATTAACAACAAAATAGGAAGTAATGCATCCACATATGTATGAATATGCTCCACCAGCAAATAAGGGAGACAGATTTTCATTTTTTTTTTTCTGAAAATTGTATCAAGTCTATAGTGCAGGAGATTTGAATACACTCATCATTATATTGCATGGAGCAGAGTTATCTCATTTTAACCTGTCCACTTACCTAGTCTTTTTACATTATGGACAAGAAGAACAACATAATGAGCTCACATAGGCTTCCATGAACAAGCTTTATTGCATCACCAGTTTATCTTGTTTGCTGTGGTACTGCTGGTCTCAATCAGTAGGTTAATTACAATGCGAACTCCACACAGATTCTCCTAAAGGAACTGGTACCCCACCTCTTATTAGTCAGTGCTCATTAGCATACCCTGAGAAACCCTTACTGTTACTTGAGCATAGTTTCTTGGAATTACAGGAAAAAGCACTTTCTTTGTAGCTTATGACTACACTAATGTACTTTTCAAAGCTTGCTGTTTACATCTCAACTCAAATAATTTACCATATTTTGTTGACATTAGAATGTTCTGCCTCTGCAACACTTTGCACTGTAATTTGTTGCACATGCAGTTTATATACAGCAAACACATAAAGCAAAGTGACTGACTGCTGTAGACGGACTGACTGACTTAGTGCTTACTTTGTTGACCTTGACCACCAGTGACATTTAAGACAGCTTGGCAATAAGAAATTGTTTTTGTGCTACTATGTAAATATATATATATATATATATATATATATATATATATATATATATATATATATATATATATATATATATAGCTATCTGTATATGTGTGTGTGTGTGTGTGCATATATATATATATATATATATATATATATATATATATATATCTATATATATATATATATATATGTGTGTGTGTGTGTGTGTAACTTGACCCCCAGCAAGACCATGTTAAAGCCTGTTGGATTCAGATTGCATCAATTCATTTATTGATTTTCAATGATTCATGTTATAGACAGAAGTGGCTTAGCGATTTTTCATCTCTCTCTCTCTCTCTCTCTCTCTCTCCCTCTCTCTCTCTCTCTATATATATATATATATATATATATATATTCTCATATCTATCTATCTTTCCATCAGTAGCTTTATACACACACACACACGCAAACACACACACACACACACACCTAAAACTGTATGTGTGTGTGTGTGTGTGTGTCTTCTGTTTTGCACTTACTTTTTTGATTAAAATTTTTACAAATATATTCAATAACAGTAATTCATCCAAGTCAATGCACATATATTTACACCTGACAATGTTCTCCTTATGTATTGTAAGCACTGATCTACCCAGACATCCTTATAGACTAGTATTTTGAGTACAGTATGTCATTTTCACTTTTTTTTTCTGTAAGCAAGTTTCCGGTTTTCAGATAAATACTCATCTGTCTCCAAGAATTTTCTTCTGGGCATGCTGTTATGTCTACCCGCCTTTTTTCTCTGAACAGATGCTGTGTTATTTCCTGCAGAAGGCATTGCACATTACAATAGCATAGCAGGAGTCTGAAACAATGCTCAGAAATAGACCGAACAGATTTGGTCTTAGCACAAACCTTAGAAGTGAGAAAGGGCATAGCCATGCTATTCAAGAGGACTCATTGATTTTTACATGCCCCTTGAGCATTACATGTGAATCAGATTAATTTTCATGAAAGATTACAAACACAAATAGTTTATTTTTAAAATGTTTCAGCTATTAAATGAAGCAGAGACATGCATAATGTCAGTGATAATATACGATAAATACCTTCTGTTGAGTCAATCTGAAAATGTAGCTTTTCTGTTGAGAATGATAACTGTACTTTCTTCTTAATGGAGTCCATGCAGCTGGCTGTAATGTAGGATTATTTATTCTTTTCATTCATTCTTGCATCATCCTTCCCTTAGTTTTCTGACTCCCATTTATTTTTCAGTTTATAGCTACTGCCTTGCTCTTACCATTTTGTTAATACTCTCAGTACAATGCAGCATTCCTCTTTTGCCTAATAGTAGCTTGCATCATTTTATAATCTTTTCACCACACACTGTCATTTCTTTCTCTCCCTTTTTCTCTCTTTCTTTCTCTCTCCCTCTGCCTCTCTCTTTTTTCTGAAACACATTCCAGCATACCAAGAAATGAGGTTTGGTTATAAACCAATTTGTCCAGGAACATATTCAGAAGGGGGTTAGATAAATATATTAGTGAAAATTAAGAGGGTGTGGAGGTGAAAGGGTTAAATTGAAGGAGGGATGATTGGGACAAAATGAGGTAAGGGTGGGAATGGGCTTAAGGGGTTTAGGCAAGTGTAGCTGGGTAAGAAATCACATTTTGGCGTGCGCTCATTATATGGCAAGTTTATGCCCCGAGAGACCTGTGAGTATGGTGATTAGCAGGTAAGCTTTGGGTCAATGGTAGTACGTCGTCAGAATAGGGTTGCCACCTTTTCAAATGGCCATGGGACATTTTCGGTAAAAACATCAGATTTTACAGGCCAACGCATACACACGGTCAGTACAAAGGATATAGCTTAACTTTTTTGTCTAAATAAAAGCTTATTCTTGTAGCATTTTAGTTGCTTATTCTGTTTCGTATAACATTCAGGTATTTTAGATACAGAATAACTGTTTTATGCAACTATTACATAAAATATAGGAAATAATTTATATATAAATAATCTAGGTGCTTAGGATTTCCCTCTCTCTTCCCCTCTTGGCTGACCTGGTGTGACTTAGTTTGAACTCTACAGTTCCCTACAAAATGGTGTCTACAGGACTGCAATCAGTTTCTCTCAACATTTAAACAGATTGAACTCTACAGTTCCCTACAAAATGGTGTCTACACTGCAATCAGTTTCTCTCAACATTTAAACAGATTGAACTCTACAGTTCCCACCAAAACGGTGTCTACAGGACTGCAATCAGTTTCTCTCAACATTTAAACAGATTGAACTCTACAGTTCCCACCAAAACGGTGTCTACAGGACTGCAATCAGTTTCTCTCAACATTTAAACAGATTGAACTCTACATTTCCCTACAAAACGGTGTCTGCAGGACTGCAATCAGTTTCTCTCAACATTTAAACAGATTGAACTATACAGTTCCCTAAAAAACGGTGTCTACAGGAATGCAATCAGTTTCTCTGAACATTTAAACAGATTGAACTCTACAGTTCCCTACAAAACGGAGTCTACAGGACTGCAATCAGTTTCTCTCATCATTTAAACAGATTGAACTCTACAGTTCCCTACAAAACGGAGTCTACAAGACTGCAATCAGTTTCTCTCAACATTTAAACAGATTGAACTCTACAGTTCCCTACAAAATGGTGTCTACAGGACTGCAATCATTTTCTCTCAACATTTAGATATATTGAACTCTACAGTTCCCTGCAAAATGGTGTCTACAGGAATGCAATCAGTTTCTCTGAACATTTAAACAGATTGAACTCTACAGTTCCCTACAAAACGGAGTCTACAGGACTGCAATCAGTTTCTCTCATCATTTAAACAGATTGAACTCTACAGTTCCCTACAAAACGGAGTCTACAAGACTGCAATCATTTTCTCTCAACATTTAGATATATTGAACTCTACAGTTCCCTGCAAAACGGTGTCTACAGGACTGCATTTAGTTTCTCTCAACATTTAAACAGATTGAACTCTACAGTTCCCTACAAAATGGTGTCTACAGCACTGCAATCAGTTTCTCTCAACATTTAAACAGACTGAACTCTACAGTTGCCTACAAAACGGTGTCTACAGGACTGCAATCAGTTTCTCTCAACATTTAAACAGATTGAACTCTACAGTTCCCCAGAAAATGGTATCTACAGGACTGCAATCAGTTTCTCTCAACATTTAAACAGATTGAACTCTACAGTTCCCTACAAAACGGTGTCTACAGGACTGCAATCAGTTTCTCTCTACGTTTAAACAAATTGAACTCTACAGTTCCCTACAAAACGGTGTCTACAGGACTGCAATCAGTTTCTCTCAACATTTAAACAGATTGAACTCTACAGTTCCCTGCAAAACGGTGTCTACAGGACTGCAATTGGTTTCTCTCAACATTTAAACAGAGTAGGTTGCACACACAAAAAACATTTGTTAAGCTTTCACTTACAGTGCTTTGTAATTAAGCAGGTCACCATATTGGTCAGCCATAGGGCTCTTAGTTTCTACTTGAGTGGTTGCCTCCTTCCCCTGTAACTGAAGTAAATTGACTCTTACATTAAGAGCTGTAATACTTACCTTATAGCTTTAGGACACCTTAGGAAACCTTGTAAACTGCAATAGCCCCGCTACAGGCATCATTTTCAAATCTAGGTGCTTAGGATTTCCCCCTGTCTTCCCCCTTGGCGGACCTGGTGTGACTTTGTGTAAGTTTCTTTGTTGTATGGATCTTTTACTGTTTTTTGTGTAACTGAATGACCTGCTGCTAAATTCTGATTCGGCACAGACTGCTCTATTTTTTCAGAGGCTCTATAAGTAGCTAGTGACTTTACTGAATTTCTGTGGTAATATTTGTGTTTAAACTGAACCTGTACCTACAGAAAGTGTATAATCAGAGCTCTTTCTTGCTGAATGTGTTTTTTAATGTTTAAATTGCACACACACATTGAAGAAGTGCTTTTATGACTTGAATAACTTGGGCTAGCTATACCTGAAGTGCTTTTACTGGCAATTTTCCAGTTGTACAATTGTGAATAATTGATTTAGTTTTTCTGGTATATCTTTAAAATCTGGCAAGTGTTTATTTACTGCATTGCTCTCTTGCTTAGGTTTCTTAGCTATAAATCTTAGTTCATTCTGAAGTATGCTACTTTACTCCCCCCACCAAACCTCTCTGAATGCATTATTATATAATAACTGCCTGTTGTTGCCTTCATGCTTACCCTAGAATATCTGCTTTTCTCTTTTCCTAGTTGAACTCTACAGTTCCCTACAAAACGGTGTCTACAGGACTGCAATCAGTTTCTCTCAACATTTAAACAGAGTAGGTTGCACACACAAAAAGCATTTGTTAAGCTTTCACTTACAGTGCTTTGTAATTAAGCAGGTCACCATACTGGTCAGCCATAGGGCTCTTTGTTTCTACTTTAGTGGTTGCCTCCTTCCCCTGTAACTGAAGTAAATTGACTCTTACATTAAGAGCTGTAATACTTACCTTATAGCTTTTGGACACCTTAGGAAACCTTGAAAACTGCAATAGCCCCGCTATATTCGCCCTTGCTATGCCCGGGCTCTCTTCGCTCCCCTCCCTGCCCCCAATTTCCTCCCACCCCCAGTACCTCTAAATTTATAGTACTATAGCCACTCCCCCACTTTCTAGATCCTATCTGCTTTCATCTGGGATAATTCCACCCACCCCCATTCTACTACCTACATTTTAATAGCACCTATTAGCTTTCATCTGGCATTCTCCCATCCCCTTTCCAGTACCTTTACCTCACCACTCTATCTTCTGGTGTTGCATCATCAGGTAAAACAGTTCCTTAACTCACTAGCTGAATCGCAGATAATGATATACTCCCCTTTACTACCCCTCTTGTTCACACCATACCTCCTTACCTTGTATGAAAACCAGTTTCTCACAGGATTTCAGGTCCCAAAAGGCCATACTATTACCCCAGATGTAAATCCTTCCACCATCAACCATACTTACAGTACCAGATCTTATCCAACATCTTGTTCAGTCTATCAACATGTTAACCCCAGGCACATTAGCTCTAGATCCAAACACTACCACAAACTAATAAACAAATTCCTGAAGTTTAGTACCAAGTATAGACTCAACCTAATACTTGGTGGTGATATTCACCCCCAACCCTGGCCCACTCACTTTAGATACACATACCCCCTCTACTTACAATCTAAGCTACAAACCTACAATTAATAGGCCAACTAACTCTCTCCTAGTCTGTCATCTCAATATTAGAAGCATTAATAACAAGGTACATGAATTGCATGCACTTCTGAATGTCCACTCCCCTGAGATTCTCTGATTATCTGAAACCTGGTTAAAACCTAACACTGAAGACAATGAAGTGTTACCACCTGGGTATAACATACACAGGCTGGACCGTGCTTCGAGGAAGGGGGGTGGGGTAGCTGTACTTTATAAATCTGAGTTGAATGTCACCATAGATGTAAAACAACCTCCTCAGATTAATAACTCGGAGATTCTTGCCACCAAATTGCAACTTAATAAAAATAAATGCATTAATATCATCTGTATGTACATTCCCCCAGATAACAATATATCTACATTTGAAGATATCCTGCACTGGCTATCATGTCACTACCCCCAAGAAACCCTACTACTTGGAGACTTTAACATAGACTGGGGCACCTGTTCCTCAGAATCCCCAACCACCCATATTAACCTGCATGCATTTACACAAATCATATCCACCCCTACCAGGATAGGTAAACCCAACCAAAAAGAAAGTATACTTGACTGGGTACTCATAAACAGTCACCCCCAACTGTACACCTCTGGTACCCTCCTTAATGGCCTAAGTGATCACCTTCTCACATATGTAATTAAGCACAAAACCATTAATTCCCAACAACCCTTACTCAGAAAGGTTAGAAACAATAAAAACTTTGACCCTGCCAAGTCCAACAAGAACTAAACTCATGTAATTGGTCTATTCTAAAACACCTCCCCTTAGAGGAAGCAGTAGCATACTTTAACAACAAATTCCTTGAGATCCTTGATTTACATGCATCTGTTCGTTCAAAGAGAACCAAGGCAAAAACTGCACCATGGCTTTCTATAGAGTCTAAACTCAAAATTACCCTTAGAAACAAAGCATGGGCTTTATGGTGTTCTTCTAAAAACCCTCAAGATCACATTAAATACAGGCAATCCAGGAACAAAACCAAAAAAATCAATTTTACAAGACAAAAACAATACTACTGTAATTTACAGACAGTAAATCAAAATAACCCTCAGAAGTTTTGGGCAGGTTTAAATAATCTACTACATCCTGGACAAACTTCAACCCCAATCCCTGCTACTACTATTGATAAAACCCCTGAAGATGTTTCTGATAGTTTTAACCAATTCTTTACTGAGACAATTCAAGCCCTAGCTAGCCAACTACCTCCTAGCTCCCCTGGTCCTGAAAGTAGCACCCCTAGAAACCTACTCGCGTTCAGCTTCCAACCAGTCGCCACTTCACTTATCCGTACCTTGATAAAAAAATTAAAACCCACTACACTTTCTGCTGATCATCTCCCTGCCGAGTACCTGCAAAAATCAGCTGATGCTATTGCTTACCCCGTCTCAATACTAATCAATCGAACCATAGTAGAAACTAAAATTCCCACCATCTGGAAAATATTCTATGTAATCCCACTTCACAAAGGAGGCAGCTCTACTGATTTCTCCAATTATAGGCTAATAGCTATACTCTCTCTACTTGCAAAGATTATGGAAAAATGTATTCATAGACAACTCATGCACCACCTAATCCAAAATCGCCTTATGGCAGGCACTCAGCATGGCTTCCATCCTCATCACAGCACTACTTCAGCTCTCCTAGCCTTTACTAACACCATAAACCATAATCGCAACAATAATTATATATCCTCAGCCCTCTTTTTGGATCTTTATAAGGCATTCGATATGGTTGATCACCAACTTGTACTCCACACCCTGCAAACACTGTCTAGATACTGGAGCCTTCCAATGGTTTCAATCCTACCTGAATGGTTGACAGCAGGCTGTCCTCTGGCAGAACAAACTCTCTAACCTTCTACCTAACACCCTTGGAGTACCACACGGCTCTATACTAGGGCCCTTGCTCTTCTCCATCTTCATTAACAACCTTTATACTGTCATCCCAAAAGTCAGCTGTATCCAATATGCTGATGACTGTACTCTGATTTGCTCAGCCACATCTCCAATAGAGTTATGGTCAGCTACCTAGACCACCTTTAATACAATAGAAAACTGGCTTTCTGAACGTCGTCTGATCCTAAATCCCAAAAAAACTAAAATGTTATTTTCACCAACACGTAGGTCTACTGCTTTCACCTTTACCATAAAATCAAATGATGGCACAATAATCTCCCCTGACCCATCTACAAAACTATTAAGTGTCATCATAGACAATATTCTAAAATTTGACCTACATGTTAACCAAACTATCAAAACCATCAATAAAAAACTAGGGTCACTTTACAGAATAAAAACCTTCCTAACCCCTCCAGCTAAAATTGCCATAGCTCGCTCTCACCTTATTTCAACCCTTCTGTATGCATCCCCTCTACTCTCGAATTTAAACAAGACTGCCCTTAACAAACTCTCAATTTGCTACAACCACATTGCCAGGTTTGCCACTGGGCTGCCTTTTAGGACACATCATTGCATCAATCTAAAATCAGCTTGGGTGGCTTGAACTACCCAGCCTAATCCAGTATAACCAACTGATTATGGCCTATAACATCCTCTATAATCCATACAATACTCCTGCACTTAAAAATATTATCACCCCCTATAACAATCCTAGACCGCTTCGATCCTCTAACAAACTACTAATTCAGACTAGCAAAATTAATAACACAGCCGGTGAATCTCTCTTTGCAAACTCTGTAAGTAGATCCTGGAACTTTCTTCCAGCTGATATTACCTTACTTTCCACTTTAGGTCAATTTAAAACTAGACTCAAACAACATTTGTCACTTAACTGGCTATGTCAATGTATCAAGCCTGGCTAACTCTCTCTAGAATGTGTAAAAATCTGTTAACCAGTTTACTGTGTAATTTAATTTAATCCTGACTTGTGCTCAGGATTAACTGTAACCTGTGGAACTTTTGCTTACTTATGTAATCTCTGTAAATAGTCTGTTTGTAATATGTAATGCTGTTATTATGTAATGTTGTATCTGCTTACCCTTGGAGCTTTTCTCCCCAGGCCTCCGCTGAAAATGGACATGCATCCAGTCGGACTATCCCGGTCAACAAATGTAAAATAAAAATAAAAAAATAATTACGTCCTTCAATCTCAGGACATTTGCCATTTTTAATAGTTTTTGTCAGGACACAACTGCCCAAAGAGGGACTGCCCCTCGCAAAGTGGGACAGGTGGTAACCCTACGTCAGAAAGTGGGTATTATTTGTGGTATTTCTTTTCCTCGCTGGAAGAACTGACTTGTTGCAAGCAATGGTGGGTAGCTGGTTTGCTGGATGGTGGAGTACAGAGGGTGTTCTTCCTAGTGCAGCTGTTGGCTTGTGGGTTTGCCCGATGGTCAAGGTAAATCTATATGTCTGGAACGAAGCATAGTTTTCAGGGTTTACAACTGTGGGCAGATGGTGGTTTGACTATGCCTATCAGTGCTTTGTTTGCCTCTTTCCTGCTTGAGCTCACGATGTCGTCTTATGGTGCATTTCGTAGTTTGGAGTCCCGTTGCAGCCGGTGTGGCTGGTGGGATGTGGTTTCTGAATTGGCTCAGAGTTGGTGCAGTTTGCGACTGTTGAGAAGTGGTTGTTTCCATTTAAAAAAAAAAGTGGTGGCTGCATGTTGTTGCATGCTTGTTTTGAGGGCGTTTGTCATGCTGAGGCTGGGTGGCATTGCCCTGGGTTTCAGTTCTTGCGGTTGAGTGGTTCTATCACCTACAGAAATATTCGGACGTAGCTAAGTGTGTTTGCTTCTTTTTGTTGAACGGTTTGTCGCATGAAGGGAATACAGGCTTAGCTGGTTCATGTGCTTATTTACATTAAAAACACACACACACACACACACACACACACACACACACACACACGAGGTTTGACGACACAATGGTTCCTTTCTTGGCAGTGGTCAGAGCAGTCCTGGGATTGGGAGTGCCACTGGCAGAGGGATGGCATATTTAAAACACACACACACACACACACACACACACACACACACACACACACACACACCATCTTGCCTGATTCTATGAGCGTTTCAGGCTAAAAAAAAAAACATTGCTGAGGTTTGGAAGTTCACAGCATTCAGGTAGCTTCATTTGGAGCCGCAGGTCTTTTGTGTGGCATAAATCATGGCAGTGTCTCCACTATTGCATGGGTTGGGATTGGTTTTCATGGTCTATGCATGTGGTCTGTCTGGGCTTCTCGTTACGATTGACTAGCTTTCTGATTAGACGTTTTTGCGGGCTAAGAGGTAATCCACATATTGGCCGCTTATTATGCATGCGTGGGGTAGCGGTAACGGCCGTGGCAGTTGTTTTGTGCTAAGTAAAAAACGAATGGTGGACGCCATGGTCAGCTCAGTAGGACAAACGGAGCTAGGCATAGCACGTGTAATCTGTGGTGTGCTACTGCCTTTTCATTTTAAGGACACTGTTGTTACAAAATTGGATGCACATAATCTTCATCAAAAGAAAAAATAAACTGAATGGCGCATGTAATTTGAAGTGTCCATTGCAATGAATGCCCCTTATAGTTGAATTGCTTGCGTGAATTTTAGTGTGCACATTGCTTTGTAGCAGACTTAAGGTTATGCACCACAAAATGTATGCCATTTACTTCAGGGTGGTCATCCTGATATTTAGCATAGATGATTAAAACTATGAACTGATATTACTGAGCAGTTTAGCAGATAAAATGTGCCTTCAAAAAAAAAAAAAAAATACCAGTAATGAAGGGGCTTGATTTTTTTAAGTCGCCGTTGTTGAATCTTGACATAAATGAGTATATGAGAGGTGGGAGGAGGCATTGAGGTAGTTGTTTCTGAGCTACTTGGTCTGTTTAGATGTCCGACTTTATGTAGCTGTAGCACAGATAATCTGTCTGGCTTGCAAACTTGTTAGTGGTCATACTTCTCAACTGTTCAGATTTTTGTAGAATGCCCAGATTTGTTTCATATATTGGCCAATTTTTGTAATTGTGATCTTTTGGCTAAGGAGTGGTAAATCGTCGCAGACTGCCGTTCAAAACAGTCAGACATTTGAATTGCAGTCTTCGTACCCTGCCAAACATTTAGATTAGTGTTAAACCGGTTATGCTATTGAATTTCTCAGTGAAAGTAAATATATAAAGTTGGAAGGCTACCCCAGGGCTATTCCTAATATAATGTACCAGTGCCTGATGTGTTTTAATTTATTAAGGAGAATAAACTTTAAGATCAGGATAAGCAATGGGGGGCGTTCTTTTTAGTGCAGTTCTAACTTCTGATCGTATGCTAATTTGTTCTGTTTCTGTGATTATTGCACCACATGGTTGCAATTTTCATGGGTTGTGAGGCACGTTTTTTTCTCGGGAAACACAAGCGCGAGGTAATTGGGTACATGCTAGTTTTGTGACCCTTCTTGTATATTTTGCGTGTGAGGATGAATAAATATGTTTAATGACTGATAAAGCATTAGTTGGTGTTATGGGTAAATTAATTTATATTATTTTAAGTGGACAAAGGTTGGTTTAAAATCACAACGTGTTAGTGATATGTATGGCTTGGTTGAAGAGGGGTTTGCATATTACTTCTTAACTGTACAGATTTTCGCAGAATGTCCAGATTTTGGCCTCATATTTTTGGTCTGTTTTCATGAAATCGTGGTTTGCTTTTTGAATTAGTAGCAAGTCATTAAAGACTAAAGTTATGAAATAATGATGTCCCTGGAGCCTATATAAGCCTAGCCCAGAAAATTCATGCTAAACCAAAACCTCATATTCAATCAACTTTCTAAGTTTGTAAGAACAATATTTGAAAATTGCCCCTAATTTTGGGTCTTTGTCCCAGTTTTATTTATCACATTGCCCAGATTCCCTGCTCTAAGAGATTGTGAGGTATGATATTGTATAAAGGGGTTTAACTATTCTTGGCTGGTGGGCTGTGAGAGGTAATATTGGAGAAGATGTAAATGCATTTTGCAGTTATTTCCTTGTATAATTTTGCATTAAGACAGAACCAATACTAAGTTTGCATGCGGGGCTAGTCATAAAATGGTTATGGAAGTATTTGTTTTAATGATTTATTTTATTTTGGTAGGGGTTGCTGAAGTTGTGGGACTGTTTTGACATGTAAAGGGGTAGGACTGTTTGGCATGTGATTCCTGGTCAATGGCGGGTTTGGAGGCTCTGGGGAGTGTCATTGGTGGTGTGGTGTGTTTTGGTATTTTAAAATGTTTACATTAGTAGCATAGCTCTGAACAGTTTGCATTTCTGTGGAGTGTCCAGATTTTGCTTCAATATTGACTGGAGATTCACACGTGTCCCTCTCCCCTGTAAGCTCTATAAAGGACAAAACATTAATTACATAGTGGTGATAAGTTGGCAAATTATTAGAGACAGGAATAATGACAGACATTTACGCTTTGGACTTCATACCCTTCAGGAAATTCATGCTAATGCAAAAGCTGCATTCACTGGGGGGGGGGGGCAACACCATGGCTATCTTGTTATCAATGAAGCTAGTCTGTCCCGTTTGTCTTAGTCCTTGAGCTCAACATGAATTTCAATTCAAATATTAGCTTTGCCTCTGGTAATCCCTGCTAAAACTGGTTATCTTTGGTTGTAGGGTATTACACTTAATAAATAATAACAAGACTTAATGAGCTGTACCCATTTTCTAACCTGTCAGGGTACGAGATGATAGTACTCATACCCGATAGTGGCTTTAGCTAGATGGTAAGGGGGGGGGGTAGAATAAGGTTGCCTTAATGACAGTAAGTAGGAACTTCATTCTCGTCATTGGCTAAGGATATTAGAACTCGCAGGTTTGAAGGGGCTGCATGGCTAGACATAATACTTTTAGGAGTGTTGCCAATTATAAGGAGGTACAAAGGGAAAGGCCAGACTGCTTTTAATGGCCTGTTAACTTTATTTGTGAGGTTACAGGGCAGTTAATAGGTGGTTAGTTTAGTTATAGAATAGGCTTTTACTGAAATAAGGATTTGCTTTGAACATCAACTGTTGTGGCCCTAACTGAGGAAAGTCTGGATGCAGTACATCTGACAGCTATGGGTATGTTGTGGAGATATTCTCTCATGCTTCAAGCATCTTGGCTGTAGCTGTGGGGTGTGTGTTGCATTAGAGACACTTGTGAACAAGCAGGTCAAGGGGAAAGCTACCGGGGTTCCATTCTCTGGAGGTGGTGCTTGTGCGCAAGCATAATTGCTGGGCAGTGAACAGGGTAGTTATCTGGCATTGCTTAATGTTGTTAAGGATGTGGAACTTTGTTAAATCATCTTAGGTTTCCTTGTGAGCACAGTTTCTGCAGTTGATGACCGAGATTACCCCTTGGTGGTGCTTAATGTCAGGAAGTTTTGGTATGCATGTGTAGATGATTTACAGTTTTCTTTTCTTTTGCAGATTGCAATGAGGTCACTTATGGGGAAGTGCAGTGGGCATCAGTCAATGGCCTGAAGAAAGTGGAGTTCCAAAGGTGACGTTTTCTTGGAGATAAAGGTATCCCTCAAGTAGATTCTGCTGTGGTCACATACCAGGTTAAGGCATGTGGGAAGTGCAGAATGGCAGCAGCCAGTGGCCTGAAGTAAGCAGATGTTAAAGGTGAGAAGAGTAGCATAGGCACTAGTCAGTGAACTGAAGGAAGACTCAAAAGTTGATGGAGTTTCTTACAGTAAAGGTTCCAGTCACTAAAGTGGTGCCTGATGATGTCTCAGACAGGGCACTGCAGAGTGTGTAACACTCAGTGGCCGAAGGAAGTAGATTTGGAAGGTAATGGTTCTGCTGGGGTGGGTTCTTTTATATATTTTTATGTATATGTATATATATATATATATATATATATATATATATATATATAAAATTATTTATTTATTGTTTTGCTTATATTGTATAGTGGGACTTTCAGAAAGAAATTATAATTTTTATTATTACATATTGGATGGGAAATAGGGTTAGAGATAGGCAGATGGGTGGCAAGTGGCCTTGCATGGTTTCACGTGGCGTTGGGGGTAATGTTTTGGAGTTGATTTTGGCATGTAAGGCTCTGGGACTCCTTATGATATTAGTGGTAGTTAGGGTACAGGGGAGTTAATTAAGGTACAGAAGTTATACAAAATTATGATTATTATAGTATTGGAGAAGGATCATTAGATTATTTTTAACCATTTAGTCAACTGGTGGTTTTGTGTATTTATACAATAGGGTGTTGGGTTGAGGATAGGGTTCCAGTTTGGTTTAAGGTGGATTTGGAACACTGAATGATGTTTGGCTTAGTTCTTCTTTTATGAGTGGTTAGGTCTGACAAGTTTTAGTATGAGGGCGGGGGGACAGCCTGGTAAGGCTGGTGGGTGGAGAAGAGGGACAGGCTTGCCCTCTTCTGTTCCCCCTCTGGTGTTTGGATGTTCATTTCAGTGAGTTGGGAGAAGAAAGGGAGCAATTGGAGGCTGCTTGATAAATAACCAAGTAGATGTAAGTGTGCTGCTTATATGGTTGGAGGCGTGATTCAATAAATGGTATATGAAGTGAGTTGGACACTGCTTCATAAGTAAAGTAAGTGAGTAAAAGTATGGACGCTGCTTACTGGGTCAGGATGATTAAGGTCACACTGTACTGACTTAATTGGCTGGATGTGTAATTCAGTAATGGGATATGAAGTGAGTTGTTGGACGCTGCTTTATAAGTAAAATGAGGGGTCAGGATGAATAAGGTTACATTGTCCTGATTAATATTACATGGATGTTTATGCTGTGATTAAAATCAAAATGTTGTGTTCATTTGTAATTAATAAATATTGGTTATTAAAGTTATGTTATGGAAGTTTAATAAAGGTCGTCAAATGTCATTTGGTGTGATGTGTTTATTGAAGTGGAGCGGGACAAATGAGGTTTGGCTACAAACCAATTTGTCCAGGAACATCTTCAGAAGGGGGTCAGATAAATATATTAGTGAGATTTAAGAGGGTGGTGGGGTGAAGGGTTAAATGGAAGGAGGGATGATTGGGAGGAAATGAGGTACAGGTGGGGATGGGCATAAGGGGTTTAGGCAAGTGTAGCTGGGTAAGAAATCACATTTTGGCATGGACTTGCTACCCTCCCTCTTTTTGGTGGATTGGTGGGAATTGTGGGGTATTTTTATTAGTCTAGGTAGGGTGGAGAAGAGGAACAGGCTTGTCCTCTTCTGTTCCCCCTCTGGTGTTTCGATATTCATTTCATTGAGTTGGGAGAGGAAAGTTAGCAGTTGGCAGCTGCTTGATTAATAAACAAGTGGATGTAAGGACACTGCTTATATGGCTGGAGGTGTAATTCAATAAATGGTATATGAAGTGAGTTCTCGGATGCTGGTTCATAAGTAAGTGAGTAGAGTTATGAACACTGCTTACTGGGTCAGGATGAGTAAGGTCACACTGTCCTGACTTAACTGGTTGGATGTGTAATTCAGTAATGGGATATGAAGTGAGCTGTTGGATGCTGTTTTATTCATAGATGTTCATAGGTGTGTACTAGGCTAATGGCCCTGGAGCCTATATAAGCCTAGTCCAACAGGATTCCCTGGCATCATGTCACCCAAAGTTAGTTTCCAGTGGACCAGTCAACCAAGGCCACTGAAGTTATCCTGGGATGAACTTCCTATTGCCCATTCACTTGTCAAGATTTCTCTTAAAGAGGGCCAGTGAAGTGCTCTGCTTGATGTGAATGGGAAGTTTGTTCCAGATTATGGGAAGTCCCTGTGTTAGGAACCTGTCCCTCCAGCATGGTTCTGTTTCTTGTGGTAATGAGGTTTAGGTCTCTGGATCATGTGTCAGAGGGATTGGTATTTCTTTAGGTGTAGCATATCTAGCAGCTCTGGGTCAGACATGGCTTTGTAGGTCAAGCAGAGATTGCCTCTAAGTAGGTGATAAGAAACAGAGTATAGCTGGGTTTTTTGAGTCTCTCCATATAGGGCATGTGTCTAAGGCCTAAGATCCTCTTAGTGAGGTATTTTTGTGGCCTTTCCAGTTGTTGTAGGTGTCTAATGAGGTACATATCAAATGAGGCATTGTATTCTATAATAGGTCTAATGAGGGATGAGTAGAGATGGATTATGACCTCTTTCTTCCTGGATGAGAAACCTTTTGTAATGAGATGTGCCACATAGAAGGACTTTCTGACTACAGTGGCAATGTGGTTATCAAAGGGGAGGTTGCTGTCAGCTTGTGTCCCCAGGTCTCTTATCGCACCTTCTGTGTTTAGTGGACTACCATCTATGTGGTAGTTCATGGGCACTGAATTTTTCCTAAAGGGAATGACAATGCACTTTTTGGCATTGAGCTTAAGGCCATGGTTTTGGCACCAATCATTGGTATCAGTGAGGCCTTTTTGTAGAATGTCTACATCAGTTAGAGAATCAATAATGGCTTCCAGTTTGCAATCATCTGCGAACTTGGTCAGCCAGAGTCCCTTTGTGTGGGTTTGAACTTCAGAGAAGTAGATGCCAAACAAGAGACGACCTAGGACTGATCCCCTGTGGGTCACCACTTGTAAATGGTCGGTAGTCAGATTTGTAGTCTGCTACTTTCACAGTGTGGATTCTATCAGTGAGCCTTTTGCCAATCCATCTTATGACATAGGGACTTATGCCTAGTTTAGTGAGTCTGTCTATGATTCCTGAGTGAGGGATGATGTCGAAGTCCTTGGCAAGATCTAGGTAGGCTGTGTGAACTACCTTGCCCTCATCCACAGCTCTGGTGACAGACTCAAAAAAAGTCTATCAGGTTGAGCAGGCATGATCTACCTTTCACAAACCCAAACTGCATGGGGTCCAGAGTTTGGAGATTCCCTATATCCTTATTTATAAGGTCCATGATGATGCGCTCCATAGACTTACATATCGGACTCGTCAGGCTAATGGGATGGTAGTTCCCAGGGTCTGTAGTTGCTGCCCCTTTGTGGAGTGGCATGACTATATCAGTGCACCATTCAGTAGGAACAAAGCCTGAAATGAGGCTGTAATTGAACAGGGTACTCAGGTATGGTGCCAGTTCACTTTGTAATTCATGTAGAACACAGCCAGGGATATTCAGGTCTTATGGAAGCTGTATTCTTGGCTTTGGACAGTGCAGTTTTTACCTGTGTAACCATGATAATAGGGACTTGGCATTTCTCAGGTGTTGTGATAGGCCATTTAGGGGTGAAAGGGGGTTAAAGTTCGCACTGAACCTGTCAGGCAATATGTTGGCAATATCAGTTGGTTCTGTATATGTATTGCCATTGTGCTGTAACTCACAGCAGATCTAAGTATTGCCATGTAGATTCTTGACATAACTATAGAATGCCTTGTGGTTGTCTTTAGAATCTGCAATAATTTTGTTTTCGTAGCTAGCTTTAGAGGATTTGATGATGGATCTCAGTTTTTTGCTAAGGTTGACAAGGGAGTTTTACCAGTCTTGAGACTTTACACTTTTCTGCAACTGTTTTTTTCCTTCTGTTGTAGAGTTTGTCTATGGTATTGGAGGAGCATGTCTTGGTTCTGTTTGGTATGGCCCATTCCATGCATTGTGTATGTGCTCAAACAGTGCATTGGTGTATGATTCAGTCATGTACCTATTTTCCATTTGCATGGGTGTCATGAAGTTAGTCGCCTCTGTTTTTAGAAGTCCAAAATTGGCTTTGCAGAAGTATTTTACAGTGGTTTCCTTTAGGGGGGGGGGTGAGAGTGGGATGTGGATATTCATGGTGATTAGCTTGTGATCAGATCTGACCAGGGAGGAGTTGATTACTGGTGTAGAGCAATGGTCATCCATGTTAGTAATGACCAGATCAAGGATGCTTCTATCCCTGGTGAGGGTAAGAATGAGTTGATCCAAGGCGTTGGAATGAATAAATTTCAGAAAATGTTGAGCAAGTGTGTTGGTACATGAGTAATTTTCCCAGTTAATGGAGGGGTAGTTAAAGTCTCCCAGTATAAGGATATTGGGTTGTACCCTAATATTTTCCAGTATGTTTAGGAATGTGTATGTTTATGAATGTGTAGTGGGAGTCTTGGGACATGGTTTAGGATCTATAGCAGGCTACAACCTGGATTGCAGTTTTACCCAGTGTTAGTTGTATTTGAAGTATCTCTGGTGTATTATCTTAGGGATACTAGTCTGGAGGTGTGCATGTCCTTTATGAATATGGAGACACCACCACCTTTAGTGCTTCGGTCCAGGTTTAGGGGCCAAAAAGTGTGGCATGAATTATAGCCTACTTAACACACGAAACAGCAAACTTGGAAAAAAGAAAAAAGGAACAGATGCAGTCAACTTTTGCCAAAAATTCACGTAGCCTCAGGACCAACAAGGAACTTTAATGTGTAAAGCACTTTTCGTCTGCTTGAAAAGCAGACTTCATCAGACATAATTTAAAATCAACAGGCAGACAATTTATAGTGTAAACGTCACTAATTAAAAAGATTAATTCACTCATTATACAATTCAATTATTTCATTAAGGAAATTTCTCAGTCCATACACTAAAGCTTAACCCCACTAAGCTAAAATTGCAACCATACTCAGTCCTTTACATTAAGAACATAAACAATATAAATGAATGAGTAAATAAATAAATAAATAATACTTCCTATTGTGTATATAAAAATTAATATAGGAATTAATATAATGTGGACTTACAATAGCTGTCTCTTATAATATTTATGCCAACAGTAAATAGTGCCATAAGGCACCAATACATAAATTAGAATCATAATCAAACAGATACAGTGTGTCACTACCTTACAGCCGCAGACCAAAGGTGGAGATACTATATTCCTAAACAAATTAGGACTAACTGTAAGAACACATAAACTGTTCGATAAGAGTTTTAGCAAAATTTCAATTAATAATACAAATTGCCATAAATGACTAACAAAACCTCACTAACATTCCGATAGAGTGAAAAATAAATTAAAATACAAAAAATAAATAAATAAATATGGAAATAGAATGAACCAAAACACCTGCAAGTATTGGGTGACAGATAAACTACCTCATGAGGCTCTTTAGTTTCAAAACACAACTAATAGAACAACTATCGTTCAAGCCTGGATACGAATAGGCATTTAATCTTATCTGCCATTTAAGTTCTAATTCTTCGAGTAACCACTGTGATGGAGCGCCTCTCTTAGTTTCTAGTACCTGATCAATAACTATAAATTTAAACGAGTGGTCACTATAAGCTAGAATATGTTTGGCCAATGCATTTTCCTGTTTTTTCTTTTTTATTGCATATTGGTGTTCGTATATGCGCTCTCGTAACTTGCGCTCAGTCTTACCCACATAGAACCCTGGGCATTTTTGGCATTGGGCTAGGTATACGACCATGCAGGTATTACAATTGGCTCTACATCGCATTTCAAAACAGCTTTTATTTATATAAAATCTATTAGACTCATACACATATTTGCAATAATTACAATTTTGGCATTTATACATGCCAGGTGTTCGGGTGGGATTACTAGCAGAGCATTCAAGCAATGTTTTCATGTTCTTACCCCTTCTAAAGGTTATTTCAGGACAGCAACCTACCTTACTAAACACTGTAGAATTGTTTTTAAATATCTCCCAGTTTTTCTTAATAATATCAATGAGAGTGTAACTGTTAAAGTGGTAGGTTAACGTTAATCTAGAGTTGGTGTTCAATGGTGGGCTCTGAATAAGACTACAAGAATCAGAGGCAGAGTTGGTAATATTCTCCCCTTGGGTATTAATTCTCAGAATAGGTTGATACACTCCACCAAGTTTTTTAGTGCTCACTTCGTTTACCAGTTCTTTAAGTAAGTAAGAAGGGTAACCTCTGTGCAAAAACATGTTAGTTAACAACTCACACTCACTGTGGAAGTCAATATCTAAGCTAGTAATTCGAGCTGCTCAGACCAGTTGCCCCTTGACAACCGATCTTTTTTGGTAGTTAGGGTGACAGCTACTATAATGCAATAAAGAGTTAGAATGTGTATTTTTCCTATAAATACTCGCTACATATGCTTTTAATTCATAGTTTTTGACCAACCATATATCTAAATATGCAATCGCAGTATTACTAAAGGAAGAAGTAAAGACTAGAAAGTCTGTAGAGGAATTAAAGGCGTCCAAGATCATTATACTATCGGGTTCTTCACCTTCAAAAAGTATGAAGATGTCATCCAAGTAACGAGTATAATATTTAATCATCCCCGTCAGTAATCCATTGTTGAACACAAACTCTCTTTCCCAGTGGGCCATGACCATGTTGGCTATGCTGACTCCGCAAGGTGAGCCCATGGCCACCCCCACCTTTTGGAGATAAAAGTTGTTTAGGATCTATAGCAGGCTACAACCTGGATTGCAGTTTTACCCAGTGTTAGTTGTATCTGAAGTATCTCTGGTGTATTATCTTAGGGATACTAGTCTGGAGGTGTGCATGTCCTTTATGAATATGGAGACACCACCACCTTTAGTGCTTCGGTCCAGGTTTAGGGGCCAAAAAGTGTGGCATGAATTATAGCCTGGCAGTGCTGGGTGCTCTCCGGAGCCTTGAACCAGGTCTTGGTCACTGCACAGATGTCTATGTTCTCCATTTTAAGGAGTGCTTCGAGCGAGTACATTTTGAGATTTAGACTTCTAGCGTTGAGTAGCATTACCCTCAGATTTTGTTTGCTTGTAGCTGTTATGGTGGCAATTTTGTCTTCAGGACATTGCCTAAAAAGGCACTATAGGAGTAGCAAGAGGCTTGGCCAGTATCCGGAATCCCTGGGGTGACAGGTGCAGGCCATCTCTGGCGAAGCATCAAGGTCTGTCGATCATGTCATCCCAGGCAGACAGATACTGCATCCCCTTAGAATGACACCGGAAACTTAGAAATTTGTCAATCATTTTCTGCTTGTACTGTGGTATCATTTTGGGTGACAGTAGGATGCTACTCAAAGCTAGGGTCATACCTGCCTTGGCTACAAGATCTGAGAGCTCCTCTGTGTCTCTCTTCATGTAGTCCAGGGAGGTATGTCTTAGGTCATTCACACCAACATGGACAATGACAGAGTCATATTTGTACCTGTTGTGGAGTGACCTAAGTGCATGTGTTATGTGGTGGATCCTGGCACCGGACAGGCAGCTGAGCATAACTTTCTGCTTATTCAACCTAGTGAGTGGGACATCAGTGTGCCTTACTATTGAGTCACCTATGACTAGTGCATTGGGTAAGTTGTTTTGCCTTATGGGCTTTGGTTGAGTGGCACACTGTTTATGTGAGCTATGTCTCTCATGGTTTGTGCTGGGATGTGGTGGTTATTTGCATTTCTGTCTCAGAGGTCTCTGTTTGGGCAGATTTTTATTGAGAGCCTCTGCAAAAGTGGGTGTGTGTTTTGTGTTACTATGTGAGGGTTGTGGTGGTGTATGTTCTGGAGGGCTATGTGTTGAATGTGGTGTGGTGCAGGTGTTAACCTTCTCCTTTTGACTGGCTAATCCAGTCTTTGCTGGAGAGTGCTTGGCTTCCAATTTGGCTATATATGTGCATCTCTCATAAGTCAGTGTTGGGAGGTATGAGGAAATGGTTGTCTGTGTACATGAGGCAGTTGCTACATAGCCTTAGGATGCCCAAGTTCACCAGGTTGACAGGAGAAAGCACAGGGAACTGACCTTTAGACATGCCTAGATATGATCTCAATATATACTGAAGCCTTTTACAGGAAAAATGTCATTCAGTGTCTGAGTCTGTACAGAGCACTGCCAAACACTTGAGGGGAAACTAATATGTAGACCATGAAAATTTAAAGATGAAGTATTTAGGCAGATATTCTAAAGTAAGGAAGAAATCAAGCAGTACTTACTGAAAATATAGAATTAGCTTGTCAAGAATGATAAAAAGAGGGGAGACGCATTGAACGTCTACTGCCTGGCTACTACTAATGCTGGTCTCAGCACAACTTCTACTCTGTTGGGATACAATACTCCTTTGCTTCTCTCACCAGAAGCAAAATGTTAGCACCAATCCCAAGAAGAGAAGCAGGCCATGGCCTGTTTGGTGATCCACAGTCTTGTCCCAGATGATGCAAGGGTCTGCGGCTTCTAGCCTTTTTCTGGTAGATGCCTCAAATAGCAACCAGACTAATCAGGTACGTTAAGCACAGACACTCTCTCTTTCCAACCAGAAAGAGTCAGGAATCAATGCACTCTGCTCATACTCTCACTAGGATCAGAATATAAGCACAGATTCAAAGCTGTGAGGGGGTCAGGATGAATAAGGTCACACTGTCCTGATTAACATTACATGGATGTTTATGTTGTGATTAAAATCAGCAATACTATGTTCATTTGTAATTAATAAATATTGGTTATCAAAGTTATGTTATGGAAGTTTAATAAAGGTGTGATGTGTTTATTGAAGTGGGCAGGGGCAAAGTGAAATTTTTGACCTACTACTGTCAACAAAGCTCAGGGATTTTGCTTTCTGTGGTTTGACTTTGCCCCACACAACACTTGAGACAGATATTGTTCCTTGATGCAGCCTTCCTCAAACTTTTATTGTTGCAAGACTGTCAGGTTCACATCATTTCCTGTAGTTTCTAGAGTTATTTTATTTCTCAAAGGATTAAAAGTAGCACTGTCCCTTTGAAATACAAGTCCCCTATTACATAGGATATGCTTTATGTTGAGAACAGTTAAGATCCGCACTCCAACTTCTGGTGAAACAGCAAATAACAAATGATAACAGTGAAACTCTGTGGTGCTGGTGATACTAGATCCAAAAAATATCCGGCACAAGGGAAAGATGAAAAATTCTTAAGAATTTATTGTGGCAAACCCCATAAATACAATAAAAGCTTTTATTGTATTTATGGGGTTTGCCACAATAAATTCTTAAAAGATTTTTTCATCTTTCCCTTGTGCTGGATGTTTTTTGGATTCAACATTACATTGGTTTGATCTGTGCACTTTGTCTTCCCTGTGTATTTTTGGTTTGGTCTGCTGGTGATACTAGAGCATCAAGCTTGAATGCAGTTGGGTAGGACTGTGTTGGGGGAGTGCTCCCCATAGGCATCAGCTCCAAAGCTGTGTAAAAATGTAATGGAGGGTAGATTCATTTTTATCCTTTTTTCCACTAGTGATTCATCATGAGTTACACCTGAAGTCTCGTATACCGCCAACATTTTACACACTCATATTGCTGCCTGCACCATAGCCATTGTGCTGCAACTTACCTTATTTGAAGTACTCATCTGTCTGTTGCTTTTTCCAAGCAGAGCAGATACTGTATTCCTTCCTTGTTTCATTGTAACCTCATCAGTGCTGTGACATTTGATAAATATTTGTTATTCTCTGTCACCATATCCAAGGCATAAAACAACCTTCCAAACCACATCAGGCTTTTTTAAGTAACCTGCAACAATTCAAAACTGCCCTAAAATGTCATCTGGCAACTATTAAACTATGCAACTGTATCACACCTATAGTTTGAAGTGTGCAATATTAACTCTGTCCACTATGGATACTATGCAAGAGTATTAATACAGTATTTTTTCATTTTGCTCACAATGTCTTGAAAACATGTATTTCCTTAATCTGATATGCTTTATAAACAATGTTTATTGACAGCTTCCTGTGAAATGTGTTGTAAGTAATGTTTTTTGACTTTTTTTATTTTGAATTGTCAAAAATATATTTCTATCCTTGTTTTGGAGCTTTTCTCCCCAGGCCTCCACTGAAAAGGGGCATTTCAATTCCCAGATGGCCTATCCCAGTAAACAAAAGCAAATAAATAATTTTATAAATGTATACAAATAAATAGACTTGCTGCCTGTGACACTACACCTCTACACCATCGGTAGCATCTCCTCATCTAGTGGTGGCTGGTTACTTCAAAGCAAAGGAGGACTACAGGAAGCAACCAAATGGGTTGGAGTAAGAGGAATGAAGTGCTTGCATGCATGTGTGCATGAAAACAGCGATGCGCACATGTACACAAACTCATGCAGACACCGTACATGCTTGCACAAGCAAATACATGTGTGTATCCACACATGCACACACACACTCAAAAATGCATGTATTAAACCTACCTAATGTCATTTTTGTTTAGTAATGATTTCCTTGGATCTGTTGCTGCTGTCAAACTGATACTATTATGGAGTTCAGTGTCATGAAAAGAAATACAGTCCTGCAGAATGGGTATTTAGAACTGTGCTGTATGTCTTAAGTCCATCCACTGCAAGAAAAGGATACTTCCACTTTTGGTTTTCAAACTGTCTTGGGCACTAATCATGTGAAATTGTCTGAGCCAATGAGACTTGGCTGCCCACTGTTTCATCTAGCAACCAACTAGATACCATTGAACCAACATTTACACTCCCCCAACACAGCAGGAGGTAGTGCAATAGGGAATAATCATTTTATTCACTATGGGATATATTGCCAAATGCTATGCTGTTAAAAGCATCCAAGTTGAATGAGACAACTGCCTTATTTTTAAATGACAAATCGAACTCTGGCTATACACAGTATGCAAATATGCAGGTATGTATGTTGTATATGTGATGCTGGAGTCAACAGATAACAAAGCTGACACTTTCGGAGAAATTAAAATTTAAAGAAGTAAAAAACGGGTATAAAATCAACTTTTAATTCAGAAGAGTTACAGCCCAGCAGTCTGTGGCAAAGAGCTACCTCTGTCCTGTATTGGCCTTGATATTGTTATAGTTTTATTTTTATACTATGTCATAGGTTTATTCAAGCATCTCTGTAATCTGTGGGAAAAGTTAAGTTTAACTTTGCTTCTAATACTATTGTCTGCTTTTAACATAGAGGTGCAATTGCAACATTTGGCTTTAAGCCTATAATTAAGAATGAAAATTTTGCCGCAGATGTATTTTTTTACTTCTTTATAATTGTCTTAAGTCTGTTACCCTTTCTAGATGGGCTAGTATATACCTAAGAGACCAAGGGCACATCTCAGAAATCGGTTCATCTCTGTACCTGAGTCTTATGTAATGAGCCAGCAATGTTCTACACTTGCATTGACCTATACCTTCCTGACTCCCTCACTCAGCTCGACTGCATCTTAAACTGTATATCTATAATTATCAGGGAGTGTGGTGGTTAATATTTAGTGAACTGTTTTTTTTTTTTTGTTTTTGATAAAATGACTTGGGCCTTTCTGGTTCACTGTTTTTCTGTATACAACCAAAAGTCCTACTCAAATATATATATGTAAAGGTATGTATAACGCAATGATGACTGCATAACTGAGAGAAAAGAGTTTGCATTGACTGGCAGATGCATCCCTAGGCCATATTTCAATGAATTAGCAGACACATTTGTTGACCGTGTCTCATTCAATAAATTGCTTTATTATGCACAACATTTGGTGTGTTGTATGACCAAAGAGACTGACATATGCATGCCTCAGACATTAATATGAACTGAATGCAAAAAAAGGAACACAAGTGTTGCATAAAAGGATTTCTGCTTTAAAACATAGCATAGGCAGCCATCCCTTAAAGCTTATCACTTCCTTGAAGGTCTGGGTGGCATTTCACTGGTGCTTCTCTTCCTAAAGCTATTTGTCTGATACTGCTCATGGACAAATGTGCACATGACAGACCTTTAATCCAGATTATTTCTAAACTGGTAAGCAAAAAGCACATCTTTTCCATGCTGCAACATGGTTCAATGTCTTTAGTACTGTGTGAGCTATCACATCTATGAGCTTCCAGAATACATGTTCAAAAGTGACAGAAAACCTTGCTGCTGTAACAGTTCCAGTCTTGAATTTTCTTAGCCTGCCAATCATGATCTGTAGTACAGTGGGAATGAAAGCTTTCTTAAGCTATTCTTGACTTCTTGCCTGCTTGCTTAGGTAGCTGACAAGACTCAAATGTTTTTCCAAACAGAAGGGTGGGTGACACAGTCATATGGCACATCATGTTGAACTTGGGGTTCTGTGGTGTAGCTGCTAGTCAAACCGAGTGAGTGATTTTCTTCCATATATTTTGACAACAGTGAAAACAGCAACCATTAACACTTGTCCATGGAATCTTTTGATGCAGAACTAAATAGCAGTGGACTTAAAATAAAACAGAGTATATTAAAATGTCCTGTGATATCCACTTCCCTCCAAGAGTTCAAGGAGGAGCAGACACCATGTGACATTATATATCCAGTATGATTTTTCAAGTCATTAATGTAAAAACTAGCAAAATGCCTCCAGGGACATAACCATCCCATATGTTGGATACAGTTGTTTACAAGGACAGCTCTTTGTGAAATAGGTGCTGTCTGCAATCCACGTTGTACTTCTTGGTAGGTCCTATATGCTACTCACAGTACCCATTACATCTGCAGTAATGACTGATGACTTACCCATGTCTCTTGTACATAACTGAAGCAATCTGAAGTTTCCAAAGAGCAGGATTGAGCATTTCCAGAACAAGTGCTATGTGGTTTGTCCCCAGGATTTCTTTACGCCAGATGCAATTTACCACGTGATTCCCTTGATTTTCATAGCAACATTACACAACTCACATCTGATAACATGTCCTAGATACAATCTGCCATGGTCTGGCAGATGACATAATATGACAATGTTGACTTGACCTGGAAATCCTACATTCTTTTCTCAAGAAATAGGTGGAGACTTGACAAGATGCATACCATTTCTCCCTGTCAGATCCACTAACAGCTGTAGCACTTCCTTTGTACTTGTCAGAGAGCTTTCACCAGCATGACCAGTATTTTGTGCCATTTTTCTCCCCCTCCATTATGCAGATGTACCCATTAACAACCAGTATGTCCTTTTCCACACACTGATACCCTATGACAATGCTACCAGGAGTAACATTTGCATCCTCGACCATGTCTTGTGATGGGAATCTGTCAGAGGTTGATGTGGTAAGGGTAGACATATCGCTAATAGTGTAGACAGGCTGCTTAGGACATGTACAATAAATGTGGGCAATGAAAGTTCAGTGAAGGTTCCAACACACACACACATATATGTGTGTGTGTGTGTGTGT